>NC_056726.1:514349053-514649053 GCF_019279795.1 Protopterus annectens | reverse complement strand
AACTACAAAATTGTAGCCCCAGGATATAATATACTGTGCAAAGTTAAGACAGCCAAAAAAGGTTGGGGAGTAGCTATCCTATTCAAAGATCACCTAACACTAAACTGTCTTCAACTAGACATCCTTGATTTCGGAAAGCCTGAACTAATCCTTACTAGATTAAAAATCAACCCCCAAAAAACACAACATCATTGGTGGTTACATTATGCTAGGAAACAATATTCCTACACTAGAAGACGTACTGCACTGGGCCTCTAATTACCTACTATCTGGAAGATTTCCCGTATTATACCTTTACATAAAGGAGGTAATTCCACAGAACTTACAAATAATCGACCAATTGCCATCTTATCACCCTTATCCAAAATCTTAGAGTCGTCCATACCAAACTCGTGGACTACCTTCATACACATAAACTACTATCACACACACAACACAATTTTTGCCCCTATTACAGAACCACCACAGCTCTAATGTCCTTCACTAATATAGTTAACCACTAAAGAAATAAAGATCAATTCGTATCTACCATATTTTTAGACTTGTCCATAGCTTTTGATATGGTAAATCACAATAAAGTCATTAATGTGCTCTCCACCGTAAACCTGAGTAACTCCTCTATCTCCTGGTTCCAAAGCTACCTATCAGGATGTCACCAGGCTGTACTCTGGCAACACCACCTCTCCACTCTTCTCCCAGTTGGCCTAGGGGTCCCATAAGGCTCCATCCTTGGGCCCGTACTTTTTTCCCTATTCAATCAACTCCACACCTCCACTCTGCATGCCTCTGTGATACAATGTGCAGATGATTCAACTGTAGTATGGTCAGCTTCCTCCCTACAAGACCTCCACTCCATAACCCAATATTTATTTCTATCTGTTGAAACATGGCTCTACAATTTCATCTCATTCTAAACCCCAATAAAGCAAAGCTCCTTCTCTTTTATCCCACAAGAACTCTCTCTCTCTCCCCTCATCCAACTTTCAATATAGAATCAAAAAACAAAACCATCACCTCCTCAACAACATACACTAAACTGCTAGACATCGAAATTGACAATAATCTGAATTTTGACATTCATATTGCTCAAACCATTAAGAAGGTCCACAGAAAACTAGGTGGTCTTTATAGAAATAAACCATTTTTAACCCGAGCCACCAAAAGCCACCATCGTTTGCACACACCCCCAGTCAACTCTCCTATATGCCTCCCCAGTACTAACCAACCTCTGTAAAACTGATCTTACTAAGCTAGAATCCTGCTACAATGAAATTGCCAAATTTGCAACAAATGCCACACATCAGTTACATCCCTGTACAGCTCTTAGACAACTAAAATGGCTAGAACTCCCTCAACTGCTATGCTATAGTTAACCTTTGCCCACAAAATCTTACATCAACCAAATAAAATCCCTGCTCTCCAAAATCTTATAAAACCTTGCACCACTTCTAGAGCTGTCCGTTTGAGTAATAAACTTCTCTTAGACACCACCAGAGCAAACAGTTCAGCAGGGAGTCTCTTTTCTCAAATGTCATTCCTAAAATATGGAATAAACTGCCAACCCCCATTACCTCCAACTGCTCCACATTTCAATTTAAAATGCTCCTAACAACTCACGTAACAGACACTTGGCTTTGTTCATGCAACTGTCCTGGCTAGCTCTAACCATAGTATATTTACCCACATCTCACTCATAGGTAATTTACTTTCTTACTCAAACCTATGAATCCATTTTTTTGTAGTAACTTGCTTTTCCTCATTATTTAAATGTGTATACTGTGATGTCTTTTATTTTAATATAACCTCTACGGATTTGTATTGCTAAGTGTGAACTGCTACTGGACTTTCCTTGTATTACTGTAACCTTTACAGTGTTTGTATTACTTAAGGTTGGAGCTTTTCTCCACGGGCCTCCGCTGAAAAAGAACCTGCGTCCATTCAGACTTTCCTGGTAAACAAATGTAAAATAAAATAAATAATAAATGAAACATTTACCAAAGTTACACTATCTAAATGGATAACAAATTGCATTTCCTGTGTATAACAAATTGGGCATCACTCAGACAAAAAACATTTGTGCTCATTCTACTAGATCCATGGCAACTTTCTCAGTATTTCAGTCCAGAATGTCCATGGATGATATTTGTGCAGCTGCTACTTAGGATACTCCATACATTTATTACTCATTACAACTTAGATCTGGTCTCCAGGGGAAGGACATATTTTGGTTTGATCGAGCTCAATAATAACCTCCTTTGAGTTCACCCTGGAAATTAGGTAGCAGGGGACTCTGTTCCAGAGGGTATGTGCTCACTATAACGTTCCAGCCTTGTTGTCCATTTTCATTCTTAACTCCCCTTCCACCAACCCCCATCCTTAAGGCTTCTGGAAGAATGAATAACAGGGCGCACATGCCTTGTTGATATTATTTATGTAAAGGCTTCAGATATAGCTTCTCCATAATGACTTCCATATTTTACTTTTCTAAGCAGCAAACAAGGTCTGAGGTAATTGGGGTTGGTATATTGAGGGTAAGGGAGAGGATCGAGAGTTCCTGGTTGCCACGAGCTTTAGCAACGGCTGAGTCGGATCCAAGGGATTGGATCCAAACCGATCAGTTGAGGAAGAACGAAAATGGACAACACAAATGGAACGTTATGGTGAGTACATAACTTCTTTTTTGTGCCAGCAGCTACATTTTTTTCTGCTAAGAACAGTGTCCTATAATACTGAGCTGACTCGTAGGCTGTAAAGTTTGGTTCATTTTACTGTCTGACTGCATCTGGGTTGTAGTTTCACTTTTTTCTATGACAGGATCTTCTGCATATTTTGAAGTCAATTTTGTCTGTATTTTTGTTTTTTGTAAAATAATTTCTGGGTTGTTATGTAATGCTTGTATGACTTTTTACATAGCACTATATCACATTTACTTTTTATGTGCATTCTCTGCTCTGAGGAAATTATTTTCATGATGTTCTAACTAAGCAAAGTTAAGAAAGTCAAGCTGAGTAAAAAGGGGCTGAGCATCCAAGTGCTCCAGATTATGCAGAACGCTCCGCATTTAACGATGAGCGAAGCCGCTGTTCCGCATTGAACAGCTGTGGCTCCTCTATACGGACTCTGATTGGTTTGTGTACTGCAATTACTGCCAATCGGCATTGTGGAATACAAACCAATGCATAGCTCTGCTGCCCTTCCTACGTAAACAACCCCAGCACTATAGTCAGAGATTTAAGACACACCTTCAGTTTAGTTTCAGTTTCTGAAAACATTGTTGCACACATACAAGGTCATCATACTGCAATATTGGAGCCCTTTTGATATGCCTCATGGTTTCCCTCTACCCCACTTGTGCAAAAATGGGAAATGTATGTAGCAACTATGAATATCTGCTCGGCCACGGATACAATGTCTGCTGCAAGCCTTCTGGATTCTGTTGACTGACACAGTTATAACTCCCTCCTCCCTCCCAGAGAAGACGCATAATCCTTATACAAGCAGTATGTTATTACTGTAAACAGTTTCATAAAACAGCAAAGAGAGCTGACTCTGTTATATAGCACCTTATGATGACTTCTTGCTGTGAGAATCTGTTTATCTGGATTTGCAGCTTATTTTGCCTGCAAACATTTTCTTCGCTTTTTTTTTTTTAAATACGTGACTTGTTTGAATGTTGTGTATTAGTGTTTTTTCCCCTGAGGTGTATTTTTCAGGTATCTGAATATCTTGCTTAGGTGCATTTTTATTTTCACACATCTGAATGTCTTATGTTCCCTAACTGTAATATCTTTTAACTAACCTTTCTCACTCTTTTACACCATTGTGTGATGTGCCCAGCTACATGTGAAGCTTGCTTTGTACCAGAAATTATTCCAAAACAAAACAACTTGGAAGTGACCTTGCTGCAGTCTGTTTTTTGTTACAGCTAAGCTAAACTAAAGCAAGTGAAGGTTTAGAATACTTCTTTTGAAGTAACTTGATAAATGTGCAGTTCTGGTGCTACCCAGATGGTCTTCCTAATTTGTCACCTTACAGTATGTTAATGGTTGTTGCATCGAGTACCCTACTGGACTGGCTACATTGGTAAGGAGTGAATATAGCCTAGACTGGGGAGAGAAAAAAAAATGAGCTACAATTATTTCTACCCCCATGGCTTATTACTGTCCAATCTACCAGCTAACCACACAGCCTGTCAGTGCTCCGGACATATTCTGTATTTCAAAACTGTAGAAAAAACTAATCATCTTAGTTATTGTCTTAGTTTAATATTTTCCTAAATGTAGCCTTCAGAAAATTGTGTGACAAGGGGAGTTTAAATTGTTTAAGGTCTTTATTAATGTTTAGGTATGAATGAAGGACCCACCCAACAATTTCTATTCCAGTATTCTACTGAACGACACTGCATTATTATTTTGATTGGGTTCCCTTACAGATGGGATTGTAGTTTGTCATTACTGCTGCTGCACTGTTAGGGATGCATACTGTACAGTTAAGTATCTTTGAATTTTATTATGTTTGAATTTTAAGAATTTCTGCACCATAAAACTCCTGCCCCCCCGCCCCATTACTGAAACCTACACGGACTTTAGTGCCCGCTAACTCTGTTCACAGATAGTAGCCTGCCATAGGTCTCTATTGTTAGATTGTTACCAAGTAGTGATGGAGGATATTTAGTAGAACTGGGCACCTTTCTAGATGGGAGATGCGGTTATAAGTTATCACCAGTAGAAAAAGGTTAGGTAGTGGTGAAGTTCACTCCACCCGAGTTGCTTCCATGTTACAGATGTTCTAGCATGCTTCATGGCAATGGCACATTTCGCGCAGTGCGAAAATTTGGGTGTTCCACATTTTGACTATTTGTCACACATTGTTAGGGTTTGTGTTCCACATTGGCCTCTTCAGAGGTTGAGACCTATGAAAAGGGGTTCTCAGTTTAAGCTTTGTCAGAAATGAACAAGTATGACCTTGGTTGTTCATTGCATTTTAAATTGTATTGATCACTTTTAGGGGCTACACTGCAGTAACTGCTTCCGGATCTTTGTGATAGCACTATCCAGTCTAGTAGTATACCTTTGCTGCATCTGTCCAAGATAACACTACCATTTTCATTCTGATTGAGATATGTTGATTGTAACACACAGCCTGAATTTAACAGACTGACTTCTGTCAGAAATTCTGATTCCCTTGTCTAACACTTATAACAAAGAGGTGTGGTAGTAAACCTGAGGAACATGCCCCCCCCCCCCCGATTACTTACATTTTGGCTCTTTTTTGCATTTAGTATCAAAATGTCTTAAATGAAACTCTGCTACTTTACTTGAAGAAATGCAGTTAGTGTAGTTGACAGAGAATGAGCTAAGATTCCATAAATGCATCACACCTCTTTTGTAAGTTAATGTGAAAGTATTGAGTGATACCATGGTTTTGTACCTGCACTATTTCTAAATGCTTGAAAGCCTTGAACTAGTGTAAGTTTCATTATCTGAGTAATTGCTTAGATAGCCTAGTGCTGACTTATGGACCTTTTGATCTGCAGACCAAGGCAATCCTAGCCAATAACTCATATTTAAAGGCCGTACCTTTTCCTGACCTGGACCATGCAGATTTTTATTCCTTCTGATTGTCAGTGAGCATGGCCCAGTTCTCCTTAATAAGAACTGGGCCATCCTCACTGACAATCAGCAGCTTGTAGGAGTTTTAGGTGATCACCCTACTTTTCTATATAAAAAGAGCAGAAGCATATGTAGCTATGCGGAAAAGTAAAGAACACCATGATGACACGAGCACTAATAGCTGTGGGCCATCTAACTGCACTTTCTGTGAATACTTGATGGAGTGCGACTCATTTGAGTGCCCCTATCTTAAAAAGATGGTGAAATCTTCAGCAGGTGGTAACTGTAACACTGAAAAAGTTGTATATAGGGCCAAGTGTAATGACTGCCTTGCATTTTTTGTGGGTAAGACTATGAATAAACTGAAAAGGTCTGTGATGAATAAAGGCTTGGCTTGTTGCTTTGGAACACTACCTGGGTTTCATGACTTTTGAAATTATTGTGACTAAGCTCATCAACAAAGTTTTAAGACTACTAGTTTTTCTGATTTTTTGTTTTCCTCTTAGCACTCGTGTTAGTGAGGTTGGAACTAGACAGATTCCTGTGCTTATTCATTTTTTTTAAGTTTACTTCTCTGTCAAACTGGGAATAACTGAATTGTTAATCTCTCCTGTCTGAATTCCCGTCCTCTGTAATGGACTAGACATTGGAAGGACTTTCTTCGTTCCCTGAATCTGGACTCAGGGCTAGAGGTGACTGTATAGTTCTTCATGTGGGCTTCCATGTAGAGTCCAGGAATTCTGAATGTCTGTGCTATGGCAAGGGTCCTAAGCATTGGCGTATACCTGTTCAGGACAGCATAGCTGAGGTCAACCTTTGCCATGGAAAAGCTCTTTAATTCCATCCTAGGTGTCCATTTCAGGAGGGGAATTTCTTTTCAGCCAAGCTTCCCTGGATCTTGGTTTTGCTGGTTACAACAGCACTCATACAGGACAAGTGGGTACTGGATGTGGTTACAGTAGGATATATCTTGGAGGTCTTAGGCTCTCTCCTCAGGATGTGCTCTGCTGAGGGGCCATGCTTTCTCCACAACACTTTTGGGACAGGCCTAGACTTCATTGCAGAGATAAGCCATCTTCATAATAAGGCCAAGACTTCTACTCCTCCTCTTCTTTTGGTTCTGGAGGAGATGAGTTATTTCCATCCTCTGCTGGACCTTTTTGACTTCAACAAGGACATCTGCCTTGTCAGTTTATGGGATGATAGCTCTCTAGGGTGTCATGCTTGTGCTGCTGCAGGGTGTTTGGATTGGTGTTGCTAGATGTTTTGGATGCCTGTTGGGGCATAATTGTTTAGCTCTGCACAACTGGTTCTTCCAGTCACTTCCAATACTAAGGGGTTGCAGTTTGGGGTTTAGGTTCTGGTGCCTAAGTATTTAGCGAGGTTTTGGCTTTTGTGACCAAAACTTTGCAGAAAAAGAACTTCAGTGTGTTCCTCTACTTGGACAAGTGGCTGATAGCAATCCCATTGAAAGAACATCTGGTGGTATCCCTGTATTGAATACTGTCTGTCTGCGTTACATTTCTTGGGGATGACCATAAACGAATAGAATTCGTCTCTGATTCCATTTCAGAGGATTGCTTCACTGGCACTAACATGGATGACTGTCTCTAGTGCCTCTCTTTGCGTACAAAGATGGCCTTGGAAGTCATGATTGTAGCTGTCTGGATAAAGTCACCATGAAGGGTAACTACTTAACCCATCAAGCTTTGAAGGCACACAATGGTCAGTCATGCCCTTCATGGTATGCTGTCCATACTTGAGGATGTGATGTTGCGGTGCACTGTGATGTCAGTAGTTGCAGAGCTGCCATTGTCTTACAGATCTCCTGGTGTCAGAGCCACATTTCTGGATCCCAAAGTGGTGATTGTTCCCCAGTTTGAAAACTGAGCAGTCTAGACCGACTTTTACAACATGGGCGAATGGTACTTCCCTCATTCTGCTTGATTCATCAGGGCAAGGGAAAGTTTGTAGTGAGTCCTTTCACAGAGGATATTCCTATATGCTTTCTCTCAGTTCCAGGTGATTGAACACCTTTTTGCTGAGTTAAGGGGAAAAAGCAAGTTCTTGCTGATTTAGTGATTGATGAGAAGGTTTTGGGCATTCTTGTCACTAGTAATGCAAGAAAGTCTCCTGGGTTTAGCCAGAGATGGTGTGTATTGATTGGGGCAGTAGATAATTCCATCTTGAGACCTAATTTTGTTTAGACGGTCTGATCCAATGAGCTAAGCATGCTCAGATGAGGTCATGGCAGATATGATCAAGATGTCGGGCAAGATGGGGCAGAAATGTCTTTAGAGGGCACTCAGAGCAGTATGGAGAAGGTGCATCTCAGATGACTGGAGAATAAGCATTCTGATGCCAGTGTACAAGAACAAAGGGACATTTCATAACTTTGGGTAGTATAGAGATATCAAATGCCTATCACACTATGTAAAAGTTCTGGAGAAGGGTGATCGATAAATGAATATGCATGCAGAGTAGTAGAAAGTAAGATAGGAGATGAGCAGTTTGGATTCAAATAAGGATATTGCATAACTGAGCCAATGTCTGCAATGAGTCAGATAGTTGAGAATAAGTTAAATATGAGGACAGTCCAATTGGACATTCCTAGGCTTGGAGAAAGCATATGACAAGGTCCCAAGAAAGCTGGTTTGGGGTGTTTTGCAGTGGTTCATAGTCCCAGGAGTGTTGATAGAATTAGCACAGGCAATGTACAAGGACCTAATGAAACTGCTGTTTGGATTTAGTGGCATTCCCAGTAGGAATGGATATGCATCAGGGTTTAGTTCTGAGCCAACTGCTGTTCTTACTGGTGATGGCTTATATTAGCAAACAGTTTGGAGGGGACAGTTCAAAAAGCTTACTGTATTCAGATGATGTGGCATTACAGGCAGACTCTGAACAAGAACTTCAGCAAATGGGGGAATGGAAATGCAAAGCTGAATGCATGTGGGATAAAACTGAATGTAGATAATACAGTTGTAATGACAACAAATGAGGGGGAAGTCCAAAGATGCTGAGAAATGAGATAGAAGGGAATATAGTGGAGTAGGTTAACTGCTTCAAGCATCTGGGAAGAATGGTTGAGAAGGGAAGTCTGAATGAGGAGGGCAAAGCTTAAAATTAGAGGGTCTGCAACCAACTACCATAGAGTATGTAGTATGTGCCAGAAGAATTCCAGACAGGGTGAAAAGTAAGGAGTACAAAACAGTGGTGCGACCAGTACTATATGGTACACAAACTCGGGCAGTGAAAGCAGAGCAGCTGAGGAAGGTAGTGATGATGTAGATGAAGTGCCTGAGATGGCCAGTAGGATGCGCACATAATCCTATGTAGCTCCAATTGCAGAAAAGGTCAAAGAGAAACTATTTATTGTGGTTAAGGCACATGTGCAGGAAAGACAACTTGGTGAAGAGAAACAGGAAGAAAGCAAGAGGAAACGAGGGCTGGATTGTGTGAGAGACCTGCAACAGGCATGACTATTGAAGAAGGTAGGAGAGTGGCATTGAATAGAGAGAGAGAGTGAGAGATGGCTACTGTTGATGCGACATGACAACCCCATATAGAAATGGAGGGAGAAGGGGATGGTGATTGTATCTGATCCAATGTGACCTTTTGGTGGGGGTATAAAAAGTGATTGCAGCAGCCAAGAAGCATTCTATCCAGTAGAATTATGCTACTAATTGTCCAAGGTTTATCATTTGAATGGAGCATTAATAATGGAATCTGAAGTTGTCTTCATTTGCCCTTTAGCCTGTGGGTACTGTGATCTGACTCTGCTGCTTTTCCAGCATCTGATCCGAGCTCCAAGCCCCTCCCCTACCCATAATGCCTCTGTCTCCCTCCTCCCTTCAGATCCTGTTTGCTGCGCTAGGATAAGCATCGTGATCTGGTGCTCTGAGCTTCCTTCGGGTAAGTGATTAGCTATTTGTGTATTTCTATCCCCTCTTTACTTAACTTCCTTCCTTCCTATCTTTTCCCTACCCGGTGCTGTTTCATTGGTTAAAAAAAAACAAAAAAAAACTCCTTAATCTTCCTTTTATCTAGTGCCTCCTTGCTGCGACTATGGCAGAGAATCCCAAACCAGGCTTGTGGCCATAAGCTCTTCCCAGCAGATAGCCACACTCTGTGCTTAGTATGTCTAGGGGTTTCCCACCTCATGTCCTCCTGTTCCATCTGCGTGGGCTTCAACCCCCGAGCATTGATGGACAGGAGGAACAAGCCAATTGTTAAAGGCCTCATCCCTCCTACCTCTGGGGTCCAGACCTCTTCTATCCTGACTACTACGTCCCTACCTCTGGGGACTCAAACTTCCACCAAAAGGCCCAGGGATGGGGACAAACATAGACACTGGGACAGGCCGAGGAAGCAATCTCCTGATCGCTTAGCCTCCGCCGGTCCCCCAGCCAAGGTTCTCTCGGCCCCACAACCGGAATCTCTGACCACTTTTGAGAACTACTGTCTTCATTGGGAAATGCACTTCACAGCAGACAAGCTTGCCTACCCCCATTCCAACTGACTGGTTCATTGGTGCCGATGTTTGTTTTGAACCCCCCCCCCCCCACATTAGCTTTGTCAGAGTTCTGTGTCAGTATGCTGTGCTTATCAATGCCTCTTTTTCTCCTTCTGCCTCATTCAAAGCATAGATTAAGGGTCTACCAAGACCACCCAGCTGGAAGAACGGCTTAGTTTCTCTATGGGACTGGGAGGAAGAGACGAGAGAGGAAGGACTTAGCAGTGTCACAGTTGTTGACATAGGGATGATGGCTTAGTTATACCTATTCCATCCCTGTCATGTGGGTTGATGAAACTCAAATTGGCAAGGTGGTGAGCCGCTGCTACTGCTGCACTCATCCTAAATCAATATAAATCATGTGCAGTCATAGTAAGGGTCTGTCATGGCTGTGATCTTCACCAGTGTCACTGCGAAGTTGCACCCCCTTGACCTTTCCCCGTGAGAGTGGCAGGAAGGCATGGTCTTATTTTGGTTTCTGTGTCTCACATGGTTACTGCTTGATTAACAGCCCAATAGCTCTGTCACATGAATATCCTTATATATGTTTTTCATCTGGACTTGAGCTGGCAAAGGTTGAGGTTTGAAAGTGCAACTCCTTTGAGTTTGCTCTTGGGGCAAAATGAATTGTCGATTCCTCCTGGTGCAGTGTCTACTAAGTTACTGTGAAGTATTTATGGGGGAGTGCCTGGGTCTTTACAATTATCTAGTTCATTGGATCTTCTCATTGATCTAGTTTACAGCTCACACAGATGTTTTGTCATCTGGAAGTTTATTGTTTAGGATGATGAGATATGCAAGCTCACTATACAGTATCTAGATTTAATGATCACCTGTCCCACTGTGACCCATAAGTTTGGACATTTTATAGGACTTGATCTTCTTGCTTTGACCTTTTGATTTGATGGTTATCTTTTTTTCTTCATGCTGGGCTTTCCTCCAATTCAGTCTCCTGCTTATAGAACTGGTCAGACATGGAGCTTGTCTGCCTGATTCTTGAGCAGTTCCTTGAGAGGGGTCAATGGAGATGATACAGATGCACTGGTGGCTGCAGATAGTGCATTGGTTTGTATTTTTCCAACAAGTGTGTGTCCTAGAGCTGTGATTTGACCATGAAATGGAATCAGTGCACAAGTTATGGCAGAGGTTGGCACAAGCAATAACAGTAATATGCACCTTCTAGATGATAAGCTTGTGGACAAACATTGTCTTCATACTAGGCAGATATCTCTTGTGTCTAAAGAAATCATTGCAGATCTAATTCATCCAGCTGCACACTCTTGGGTGGTTGTGCAGATGCCCAGCAGGCCAGACTGCATGGAGAGTTCTCTCATTTTGACTGCAAGGAAAACTGTATGCCTAAGATAAGGTTCTTCATTTCCCAGGATTCTCCCACTGAGCATAGTCAGTTATTGGAGATGGGTAACTTGGACCTGTGCTGGATGGACTTTGGTTAATTATGATAAGGTTATGAACATTGCTTTATCGAGTTTATACCCTGGATTCTAGTCGTGTGAGGCTGATAAGACAATACCTTCATCTGCAAAGTTCAGTTATTCTGCAAATGGTTTGGTCCTAATTAGGAGTTAGGAGGTTTCCATTCTCACTAAAGCTTCATTAATAGAGGCGTTGATCACTCTGATCCTTACAAAACCATCTTTGGATGTGAACTTGTTGGAGAAAAATTATCCTACCTGTAACCCTCCCTTTATTAAGAAGATGGTCTATGTGCAGCTGTAGATATCACTCTGCTTGTTAAATACTTGTCAGTCTTGATTTGGATATAGACACAGTACAGAGACTTTGAATACAAGGGAATCAACTCAGGTTTTGAAGCCTATCCTCCCTAATTTCTTTGAGGCTATTGACACTGTGGATCATGGGATTCTCAGCGAGTGCCTGAAGGTGCACTTTGAGTTGTGGTTTGGTATGCATTGTTTCATGCCGCATAGTAAGTAGGTCCTGAGAGTTACCAGAGTTTTAACTCTTCAGGCTCATACACGATAAACAGTGGTGTACTTCAGGACTCTGTTTTGATTTCCTTATTAACAGTGTATAGGTTGCAGCTAAGGGAAACGATTGAAGGAAAGGGTTATATTATCAGTCTTAGCCTGATAATATTCAGCTATACCTGTCCATTTCTATGGGGATATATATATATATATATATGTATGTATATATATATATATATATATATATATATATATATATATATATATATACACATACACACTTCAGGATCTGTGCTAGTTGCTGGTTGTGGCCAGAGGTGTTTAAGCTTCTTAACCTCACATTCCATGCCCTTCACAGTCTGGGTGCTGCTTTATCTGAAAGAGATGCTGAAGCTTAATCTTTCTTCATCAGGTGATGGGCTGCTGACCATTCAGAGGGCTTTGTTCGAGACCTCTGGCAGGATGATGTTTATGTATCTTGCCCTGATCCCTCTTCTGATTTAAAAAGCAAGGCAGAGTCCTCATTTAGGAGTAGCTGAGATACCATCTCTCTTATTGCAAACTTGCCTGGGGCTGGCATTCCCACTTTAAAATTCTGAAGTTTTGAAATAGGGATTTTAGTAGACTCTTAAAGTTGGAATGACCTTGTATAAAAGAGTTTAATGACATAAATAGCACTCATTGTTAGTTTTTTTTTATTTCTTTACATTTGTATTTTAACACTTTAAATTCTTATCTCGCCCCCACAATTGTTTCTGCTGCACCCAGGCTGTTCACTCCATATTGACTGGGCCAGACATAAACAGGTTTTCATTTCCACAAACGCAGAGCCAAAAGAAAAAGCTTTTTCTAGCGGCCATCACCTTTGTTTGCCAGATATTGAAGCTGTACTCCCTTTTACATGTTCTATATCAGTGCAAAGCATGATGCTTCTTTGTGTCTGCACTGTGCTGGCTTCACTCTGAGAGCAATCCATAGAAGAGTGTAGTCTGACTGGGAGTTCCAAGCAAATGGGTGCATGCCTGGTTCAAACCTGCTATGGCATCAGCCAAGGCCTCTGTAAGCTTTCACAAACATGGGTATAAATATTCAGAAACTGAGGATATCCTGCCTGGGTGACTGTAGTCTCCCTAGGTCTAGTGACATAGGACATGGCGAGTTGCTTTCTCAGCCTCCGACCTACAGAGTCTGTGTCAGCTGAGATCTGTCACAGCTGTTCTGTAGGCTGCCATGCCATTGATGTTTTGCATGCTTTTCCATATCAAAGACTGTCTGCCTTATTTGCCAATACCATAGTAGCTTCAGGTTTGGAGTTCTGAATCCAGATTTTTGAAGGGTAGAGTGGTGCATTCACAGTATTTATTGACAAAGAGGCCCCAGAGGGCCAGACTGAGGTCTCTCTCACCTGCCGGTGACCCGAGGCCTCTAGGGTGGTTTTGTCCGAAGCTATGCAAATGAAGTACTAAAGAACAGACTGGTTCCATCTTCGGCCTAGATCAGGCAGTACCTCAGTCACCTACCCTTCCTAGGCTTCTTCCTAGTAAATTCTCCAACTGGCTTAGGATTTTGTGCTTGAAGTCAGTAACCAGCTCTTGAAATCTGGAGTTTGCTGCAATCCAAATAAGTACACATTTTGCATATTACTTATAAACTGAGTAGGTGTTAACGTTTTTGTTGTTTTGCAGAAAGTGCACTTGTGAAGTGGTTGGGACAGACAAGCAGCCACAGGGATTAGGTGTGCTGTTATAATGTGACAGTCAGCATTACAACATGGACCTCCAACATCAGGAATTTTCAAGAAAAAATGCTGAGTTCGAAGAAATGAAAAGATGAACGCAGTTGTAGACCCATAAAGGAAGGGTTCCTCTCACCGATCAACTGATGTAGTTAAGCGCATATTTATATTTAACTGCCTTCCTGTTTATATTTAACATCCCCTCACTTTTTGTGTGGTGTGAAAAACAGTATGAATCCTGTCAGAGTGTTGTGGGGAATTTTCTTGGTTTGCCTTACCTGGATAGGGGGAAGCAAAGTTTAGCGGTGTAAGCTTTTATGAGGGAAGCACATTGTGAACTTCTGTTGTCAATCCTGAAACAAAAGATGTGCACTTCAACATTGTTTTGAACTAGCATTTTGCATGTGTCTAGTGAAGTGGGGAAGTAGAGTTGCTTAGGTCCCTTTTTTGAATAAGTGATTTTTTTTGGTCTGCTCAGTGTGCACTATCCTGCAACAATAGCTGAAAAAAGTCTGAATTTTGCTGTATTTACAATTTCCTTTTCAAATTAAGCAAGACTGAAGAGTTGAGCCAATGAATACGTTTTAAGTGTGTTTCTCCTGCCATCTAGTGGCTATGTCTACTTATTGCAAGCAAATAGTTGGAAGACTATGTCCAAAAGTTGACTACACACAAAGATTTTTCACTTTCGTCTGTTATACCTTGGGCCTTTTTGTAAAGTGTCTGAGTATAAATTCTGATATTTTCTTTTTTAACACACAGCAGACAACACACCAGTGTCTCACAAACATAGCCCATAAGGCAAAATAATAAATCATCACAACCCACAAAGCATAACAATAAACCAAGCATACTAGTCATTGGCGACTCATTTGTCAGACACACCAATGTCCCCCTCACCAGGCTGGACAAGAAGGTCACTGTTAGTTGTCTGTCTGGTGCCAGAATCTGCCACATCACACGCACACTGAAGTTTCTCCACAACAAGTACAAGTGTGACTCTGTCATTGTCCGTGTTGGTGTGAATGACTTGAGACATACCTCCCTGGACTGCATTAAGAGAGACATGATTGAGCTCTTAGAGTATGTATCCCAGGCAGGTATGACTGTTGCCCTAAGCAGCATCCTACCTTCACCAAGAATGTTACCATAATACCAACAAAAATTAATTGACTTAAACAATTAGCTTAGTTTCTGGTGTCATTCCAAGGGGGTCCAGTATGTATCTGCCTAGGATGACATGGTCGACAGGCCTCGATGCTTTGGCAGAGATGGCCTCCACCTTTCACCACTGGGATTCTAGATCCTGGCCAAGGCTCTTGCCTCCCCCATTGTGCCTTTTTTAAGCAATGTCTCGAGGACAAATCTTCCAACATAAAAGATCTGTCAAATAGCAAATTGAAGGTCATGCTGCTTAACACTAGGAGCCTTAGCCTGAAAATGCACTCACTGGAGGATGCCAATGTCTGAGGTCATTCAAACTTGGATCAGGGCTGCAGAGGGCACCCCTGCCTTACCAGGCTATACCTCATTCCACACATTCTGACCTTAAAATGAGGTCGAGGACAGGCACACCTCCAGATTGGTTTGCTAGCATGATGCACTGGAACTACTCCAGGTGCAACTGACAGTTGGTAAGACACCCATCTAAGTTATAGCAAGCTATAGACCCCCCCTCCATGACTCAGGACACCCACTCTTCTTACCCGGATCTACTTAACTCTGTCAAGGTACCCCTAACATCCTGATCCTTGGTGACTTCAACTACCCTACCATAGACTTGGGTGAAATATTCCTGCACTAATGCATTCAGTCAGTGATTCCTTGACTTCATCAGTTCTAACTCACTAGACCAGATCACATCACCCCCCACAAGAGGAGATAACATGGACTGGGTTCTCACCAACATGGGCAACCGCTGCACCACTCCCATTATATGTTTCTATCCCCTCAGCCATAATTATGTAATTAACCTAAAAAACTGACTACACCCTCCTAAGGGGAGGGTATCTGTAATTTCACCCCCCCCCCCGAGGATGCAGACAACTATGCTGAACAGTACGCCAGTGCAGTATACAAGTGCCTGTACAACTGCATGGACTCAGCCATACCCAACAGAACTAAAACCTACTCCTCAAGGAAACACAAACCTGTTTGGTGGACATCCTCTATCAACAAAAGGAAGAAACTGTTGTCCAAGGGTAAAAAAGAACAAATTCTAAATTGGAAAAATCCCTTCATAGCCTCAACAAGCAAATTACTTCACTAGTGAAAACCTCCAAACCCAATTATGAATCGAAACTAGCCTCCGAAACAACGGAAAACCATAAAGCTTTCTTCAGTTATGTCAGGTACCTCATGGTTTAGTACTAACTCTATCAACAAAAGGAAGAAACTGTTGTCCATGGGTAAAAAGGAACAAATTCCAAATTGGAAAAATCCCTTCATAGCCTCAACAAGCAAATTACTTCACTAGTGAAAACCTCCAAAGCCAATTATGAATCGAAACTAGCCTCCGAAACAAAGGAAAACCATAAAGCTTTCTTCAGTTATGTCAGGAACCTCCATGGCAAAGCCCAGGTTTATTCTGAATTAGTACTTAACAGTATCACTTACATGGATCCTGTTGACTTAGCTAACCTGCTAGCAGATAGGTTCAGTGCAATTTTCACCCTCCAGTTCCCCCCAAAGGCCTTTTGACATTCCTGATAACTTGCCTGCACCTCACAGCTCCATAGATTGTGTTAAACACCCTATCCAAGGCAAAGAACACAGCTTCCATGGAACCCGATAGTATCCCCAGCTGTACTGTGCACCATCTCCAGCAAGAACTTGCTTCACCATTGAGCACCCTGTTCAACCATAGCCTAAGTATATGCTTCATTCCAGCAGAGTGGAGAACTGCCATTGTCATCCCCTTACACAACAGTAGATGTTCTTCGTTTTCCATTGCTGCAGTCCTGACTATTGGGTATAGTCCGCGTCCAGTCGGCCCGAATACCAGAGGTCAGGGCGCATTAGACTGTATCCTCAGTCTTTTGCCGCATGGTCCGATGCAGAAGCAGTTTTGCGAGTGCAGGTTGGCGTTCTGAAATATTTGAGTTTCAGACCAAACAGAGTTGGCTAAGTACCGCTGAACATTTTGGTTTTTCTTGCCTCAGTATTTTACCGGATGTCAGAAAAAGTGAATAACTGTATTTCTTGTGGGAAACAGATACCTCATAGGGATTACCATACCTTGTGTATACCTTGTTTAGGGCCTGAGATTAAGAGGAGGTTAGACTGTGCCAGGTTAGTGTTTGGGAAGCGATTATAAAATGAAGGACAAAACAGCAAAGCCTAGGGTTGATGAACCGGCAGTCCCGACGCCGGTTTTTAGAAGGCTCAGTGGAGCCAGAGGTTTTGCCAGGAGTTTCCATGGAGTCCCAGGCAGAAACTTTACTATTACAGGATGTGCCTTCTCAGGAGGTAGGCCAGGCTGAGGGGCTTCTCAGGTGACTGTTCTTCCCTCTCTTCCCAAGGTAGTTAGAGCCTCTCCTTCTGTTGCCAAAACTTCTTTGAGAGGTAGGCCTAGTTCAGCTTCAGTGGGGGCTTCTCCTAGCATTTCGGGTTCTGTACCTAAGAAACATATGCTTAAAATGGCAGAAGATTTGATTACTATGATTAGAGGTTCTATGCCCCGCCTGATAAGAGGCCTAGGGTGGAACCGAGTTTGATAGTTTTGAACAGTGTTCAGAGGCTTCAGAATCTTCTGTGGAAGATATGCAGGAGTATCCTACTTATTCTGATTCTGATGTGGATGATTCCACTCCTACAGCAGGATTTCTCATTTTCAGAGACTCTGCATTCCATGAGGGAGCACTTTAAATGGGAAGGCCAGGATTACTCTGACTCCAGGAAAAGGCTTAGGGAATTCTTGTTTTTACCCCAGCATAGGCCTTTAGCTATTCCTCCTGTGTTGAATGTGGTGGAAGATGTTTCTGCAGAGGCTTCCCTGAACCCTGACTCTTTGCCTCCTGCTCTTGTTAAGCCTGATAGGTATTATAGGGTGCCCGAAGCTCATAAATATTTGTTTAAGAGTCCTAGGGCGGACCCAGAAACTATTTCTCAAGGGCCTAAAGGTGTTAAGGCTTCTGTGGTTAAAAATCCTGTTCCCACTGATAAAGAGGCAAGGGCTTTGGATAGGTGGGGAAAGAAAGTGTATACTTCTTCCACTCTAGCCATGAGAGCATTGAATTGTCAGTTTCACATGCTAAAATATCAGAATTATCTCCTTTCACAATTGAAATCTAAGGTGGATGCTTTGGCAGAAGGTATTGAGTGTAAAGAGTTGCTGGATTTGGTTCATGTGTCTGAACAAGTGGGTAAGCATTCTTTGCAATGTGGTTTTGATGCTGTACAGGCCTCCTCGAGGGTGGCTGCTACCAGTTCTGTTCTTCGCAGGCATGCCTGGTTGAAGGATCAGAATTTAGCTGAGCATGTTAAGACAAGGATTTTGGATGCTCCTTTACAGTCTGATGTGTTGTTTGGATCGCCTGTGGAAGCAGTTTTAAAGAAAATGGAGGACAAAGCTAAGTCTATGCAAACTGTTAAAGATTTTTGCAGGTGCAGCCACCAAAGTTTAGTAGAAATTGGCCTGCTAAGGGGTGGACATATCCTGCTTATGATTCCCAGTCTAGGGGTAGGTCTAGACGTGGTAGGGGCAGGGCTCAAGGTTCTTTCGGCCTAGAACAGGGAGTTCACCTGCAGACTTCTGGTGAGGGCAGGTCAGTCCTTTCGTAAACAAACCCAATGACCTGTCTTTTCAGCTGCCAGCAGATTCCTGGCAGCTCCTTTGGGAGGAAGACTGTCTCTTTTCAAAGAAAATTGGGATTTAATTACTCAAGACAAATGGGTGTTGGATATCATTCACCACGGTTACAGATTTTATTTCCATACAATGCCCCTTTCAAAGGCATGCCAGACGTTCCTCCTCCACAAACAAAAGAGGCTCACAAGCAAGTTTCTCAGTTACTTCAGATACCTGCCATTCAGCCACTCCCTCTATCAGAAAGCCGCCTTGGTTTTTATTCTCGCCTGTTCCTTCTACCAAAGAAGAACACGTGGAGACCAATTTTGGATTTATCTCTCCTCAACACGTTTTGGACATTCCCAAGTTCAAGATGTTGACGTTAGAACAGCTTTTACCTCTGCTGGGCAAAGAGCAGTGGAGGGTAACTTTAGATCGCAAGGAAGCTTACCGTCATGTGCCTATGAGGCTAAGTTGCAGGAAGTATCTTCGAGCTGGAAATTCTCATTATCAGTTCTCTGCATTGCCCTTTGGCTTATCTACTGCCCAGAGTATTCACAAAGGTTCTGGCTCCAGTGATAGCTTACTTCAGGCTTCAAGGAATTCAAATCTATCCTTACTTGGACGACTGCCTGATTCTGGCTCAAGAAAAGGAAGACCTTCTACAGCATCTGGAATATGTTATAGCAGTGCTAAGATGCCTAGGGTATTCTGTGAACGAAATAAAGTCCAGTCTAGTACCCTCTCAAGACATGTGCTTTCTGGGTGTGAGACTGAATACAGCAGCCCAGATGGCCTTTTTAACCCCGGACAAACAAAAGAGTCTGTCACTTTACTTCCATCAACTATCTCATCAGTCCGTGCTGACTGCAAGGACAGTCCTTCAAGCATTAGGGTTCATGGCATCTTGTATTCTGGTGCTTCCCAATGCCAAACTGCATATGAGGAAGCTACAATGGTATCTCAAAATGTATGGACACAGCACTGCCAGGATTTGGACACTGTCATTCAAATAATACCTTGCCTTCAAAAAGAATTCTTGTGGTGGGCTCAGGAATGTCACCTAAACAAGGGACTCTCTGTGACCCGGCCAGAGGCAAGTCAGATCTTAACGACAGATGCCTCGGACATTGCTTGGGGAGCTCATCTAAATGGAAAGTGGATACAAGACAAGTGGCCTGCCAGACTACAGCATCTACATATCAACATGAAGGAGATGTTAGCAGTCCAGTTTGCATTAATGGCTTTCAAGGAGTTACTTCTTCCAGGGCAGGTGTTGATTCTAACAGACAACACAACTGTCATGTGGTACATCAACAAGGGAACACATTCTTATCCTCTATGCAGGCAAGCAATGATTTTATGGGAGACTGAGCTAAGCTTGCAACTAACTCTTCAGGCAAGGTTTCTGCCAGGAGCACAGAACTCCTTAGCAGATGTGTTAAGCAGACAAATCATGGATCCCCACGAGTGGAAACTGGATCTTCATGTTTTTCAGAAACTGACAGTGTCATGGGGAACTCCAGACATAGATCTGTTCGCTTCTCCACTAAACCACCAGCTGCCAAAGTATTGCACAAAGGGGTTTCATCACACAGCTTGGAAAGTGGATGCTCTGTCTTTCAGTTGGAAAAACCTTCATGTGTATGCCTTTCCACCTCTTCCTCTTCTTCCAAAGGTACTATTAAAGGTCAGACAAGACAGGCCAAGGATGATTTTGATAGCTCCAGATTGGCCTCGCAACACTGGTACCCACTACTCACAGTCTGGTAATGAAGCCTCCATGGCCTTTACCTCTGATCCCTCATCGGTTCTCTCAGAAGGCCGGTGATCTGCTCAATGTCAAGCTTCTCTCTTCATCTAACAGCCTGGCATATTCTGTGTTGAAACACAGCAGGTCTCAACTTCCTCAACAAGTTTTAAATGTGATTATGGAAGCTAGAAGACCTAGTACAAGGAGAGTGTAAAATGGAAGAGATTTTATTTTGGAGTACAGCAAAGAATTTGGAGATTTCTGAGCCGAATTTGAGTGTGGCTCTTCAATATCTTACTGAGTTATTGGACAAAGGTTTGTCCTTCTCTTCCATTAAGATTCATGCTGCAGCAATTTCAGCTCACTATGATTGTGACCCACCTTTGTTTTCGCATCCTTTGTTCAAGCAGTTTCTTAGAGGGGCAAAGAATATAAGACCCCCAAGAGCTCCTACTCCTGCTTGGGATCTCAATTTTGTGTTGGAAAAACTTACTCTACAACCTTTTGAGCCTGCAGCTACTGCTGAATTGAAATACTTGTCATGGAAAACTGCTTTTCTGTTGGCTATTACTTCTGCAAGAAGGGTGTCTGAGTTGCAGGCCCTTATGGCAGTAGAGCCCTTTTTGATTTTCCATAAGGATAGGGTATCATTACGTACTAATCCTTCCTTTATGCCTAAGGTGGTTTCTAGTGTGGCTTTAAACCAAACTATTCATTTGCCTACGTGTTATGCAGACCCTCAAAATAAAGGGGAAAAGATTTTGCACACTTTAGATGTACACAGGCAATTGCGTTATTATTTAAGCAGGACTAAGGATTTTAGGCAGTCTCAGCAGTTGTTTGTTTCTTTTGCTTTGAGTTCACAGGGCAAGCCTGTGTCAAAACAAACTATTTCTAGGTGGATTGGCTTTTGCATTGCATTTTGTTATTCCCATCATGGCAAGGAGATTCCAGCTGGGATTAGGCCTCATTCCACTAGGGCTACTGCCACTTCAACAGCATTTCTAAGGGGTGGCAACTAAGGATATTTTGGAAGCAGCTACTTGGAGTTCAGTGCATACTTTCTCTAAGCATTATCACCTTCCTATTTACTCTAAGTCTAGGGCTGGTTTTGCCACAGCTGTTTTGCAAGGCATGTTGTCAGCTCCTACTTCTTTATGATTTGCCAGCCTCCCTTACCTCTGCTTTGGGATTCTACCCAATAGTCAGGACTGCAGCAATGGAAAACGAAGAACATAGTACAGTTTTGTACCTACCATAAATGTAGATGTTCGAGGATTCCATTGCTGCAGTCCTCTGTGTTTAGGGGTGGTTGTGTAGGTGAGTTTACATGCTTATATTTTTGTATATATTGTTGTATATATTGTACATGTTTTTGGTGCAGGTATTTTGGGACTTGTCTTTTTAGGGTCTTCTGACATCTGGGGCAAGAAAAGACTGAGGATATGACGTCGGTCATATTAGTACCCTGCCTGACCGACGTCAGCCTTATACTCTGGTATTCGGGCCGACTGGACGCGGACTATACCCAATAGTCAGGACTGCAGCAATGGAATCCTCGAACATCTACATTTATGGTAGGTACAAAACTGTACTTTTCCAGGATCAGTAGTGGTACCGTCGCCCCATTAGCTTGACGAGTCTGATATGTAAAGCTGTGGAACATATTATTATGATCTCATAAACAAAGACCTAGACAATCTCCAATCTCCAAGCAATTGACCCCACCCAGTTCGGATTTGTCAAGGGCAGATCTTGCCTGTTGAACTTGGTTGACTTCTTTGAGACTTTCACCAAGGCCCTGGATGAGGGAAAGTCAGTACATACAGCTTACCTTGACTTGGCCAAAGCCTTTGACACAATCCCCCACTTGGGTATCATCGAAAAGCTAATACAGTTTGGTGTAAATCCGTATCTCATCAGGTGGGTGGCCAAACTGTCTCACTGACAGGACCCTTAAGGTCAAAATAGGCACCTCCACCTCCGATAGCAGACTTGTTAATAGTGGAGTTCCCCAGGGATCTGTCCTGGGACCCCCCTACTTTTTGACATCTATTTTTTAGAGGTCCATTCAAAGATAAAAGGCCTGTGGCTGACCAGGTTTGTGGATGACTTTAAGTTGGGTGCTGTCATTGACTCCCCAAATGATGTTAACATATTGCAAGAGGGTCTTACAGCAACTAATGACTGATGCCAAAGTCATGGCCTCAAGATAAATGCAAAAAAATGTAGTATCATCATATCATTCGGCAAAAACATGGCCCCTACTGATTACCACATCAAAGGCAACCCTCTAAAAACACAACTTGTTGTGAGCGACCTGGGTGCTCAGGTTGATAATCTCACATTCGACCATCATGTAGCGGCAGTGGTCAGAAAAGCCTTTTACTTGGTTCATCTCATAAGTAAAGGGATTGCATCCAAAAAAAGGAGGTTATTACCTCTCTAAACTCCTCCCTCATTAGACTAATAGAGTACAATACCCAGGGGATATGTACCTCTCCAAAAATCTGCACCAACTGTAAAGGCCACTGAAATACCTCACAAAGAAATCCATGGCCTCCAACACCTGTCCTATGTAGACAGGCTCAAATCACTATCACTCTACTTGGTATCATACAGATTGCTCAGAGGTGATCTGTGTGTTGCCAACATGCCAATATTAGGACCCTGCCCTACTGGAGATGCTCCATATCTGTAAGTCTAACTGCCTTATACATTACCCGCTCAAAAAGCCTGAATCTAATATGCAACATCAACAAAACCTGCTAGAGACGTGTTTGTCTCCCAGAGGCTGCCCCGTCTCTGGAATAGACTTCCCATACAAGTCAAGAGTACCTCGCTGACCCTCCAAGTGCAACCTTGATGAGTGAATGGGAAACCATAAATTTGTCCCATGGGTTACACCTGTGTCTTTCATTGACAGGGGTGACAGGTGCTGACTGAGGCTTTTTTTGGAGATAAACTCTTGGCTAGGCTTGTAAGGGCCCCAGGGCCATTAGCTTAGTAACCTCCTATGAATAATGAAACTTCTTTGCAATGTGCATGGACTTTGAACTCTTATAAAAAGCTGCTTGCTTTAGGGTAAGGAGCAGCCATGCTAGAGTTGGAAGAAGAGCCATTTTCAGCTAGAGTGAGGAGGGACTATTAATGTCTGAAGGCAATGAACAAAAAGCAAGTAGCAAAAGTATGACAGGCAGGGAGAAGCTAAGGGTTTTGTGACCTTTTTTGTAAAGGCCTAAGGGTGTCAGATCCAGAAAAGTGCAAATTTTCAGCCCTTAGCACCAATGTCTGTTACTGTAGCATCTCTGACTGCTGATAGTCACTGGAGGCTGACAGTATGATATAGATTTTCAATTGGAGCAGAGCTGTAAAGAAATTAGTGCACATCTCAGTGGGGCATTGATTTCTGGATGCTAGCATATGACAAGTGTATTTATGTTTCTAGAAGCCAGTCTCCTTCACTAGGTAGCTTAACTATTTTTGTTCAATAACCTATGGACTTTGGGGAAGAAATTACTTTTCCTTTTTGTAATGGACACCAGAGAGACTGAGCCTCCTTAGTTGCCTTCAGGAAGCCTGACCCCTGCACTGGATTCCTGTTTTTGATTAAACTTTTTACAAAAAAAGGTATGTAGGGCATGACATTAGATCCACATTCTCTCTTCTCTGCCTGGTGGACCTTCTACTTCTGGGAGGGTCTTTCCCCTTGAAGAGACATCCCCAGAATGTTTGCCTCATTTGGATGTAGGCTTGGAGGAAGCCTTGGTGTAATCTACCAAATTTACTTTTCTTTTAGCTACAGCACCAAAATATTAAGTATTTCCCTTAGCTCTACCCCTGGCAGGCGTCTATTTTGTGGAAATCCTAAAACTAATTAGGGAAAACTTTTAAGTGGAGGAAAGCCAAGGTACTTTATTACTCCATATGTACTACTTGGACTTGCCAGGTATTGAAGAACCGAGGACTACCACCATTCTTCAATTATATACTCAAATGAGGAAACTAGAGCATCTCATAAGAACCCAATTCCTACCAGCATCAAAGAAGCCACCAAAGAACCTTAATTGCTTCTTTTGGATAGTGGAAAAATAGCAATAATCTGTTGGCCAATCTGCAGTGATCTCTATGGTTGTGGCTCGAAGCTCTTGCTAATAATTCATTGCCATATTGCAAAGAAAGTTGTCTCTCAGATTTGGCAAGATTTATACATCTCATATGCTGTGCTTTAGAGCTGTTAGCTGCCAAACTCACATGGTCCAGTATCAAGGTGACATCATAAAATAGGTTGAAGATCTATGAAGAAGTGTCAGTTGCAACCATTAAGCAGCACCTTTCCAAACTCCTGCAGACAGACGCAAAAGTAAACAACCATGCTATTGTAAATAGTTACAATGCTATTTGTCTCTCTGAGGGTAACTGCCTCAGGCTTACTTACCAGAAAACATGCATTGCTAAGGATTCTGTTTTTTCCTAAAGATGCCAAAAAGGCAGCTCCCAAATGCATCCTAACATACTTGTGGATAAATGATTACTGCCTGTGACTGAGAGCCAAAAAGCAACCATTTATCCATGAGTATGTTAGGCAGTAATTACATTAAGGCTTTGAGGGAGTTTTCTTGTTCAAGGATACAGGGTCTGATTCCTTCCACACCTCTATTTGCTTACTGTGTGACTGAGCAAATCACTTGACCAGACGTGTGTCCAGTGGGCTTACTTAGATGGTTGGCTCCTTAATCAATCTAGAGGAAAAGATTAGCACCGTTTAAACTGAAACAGATGCGTCACTTTCCTGATGTATAATACAAAATGTTCTGATAAACAGAGGTCGTTTGGTTGGCATCTGTACAAAGCACCAGCACAAGTCCCCTTCACAAAACAAGGATGCACATTTCTTTTATAAACTGAGGAAAGTTTAGATATAATATTTTAACTGACTATCATTTCCTCCCCCCTTTAAAAGAATTTAGTTACAGATCACACTTTACAGGCTTAATTTTTTTTATCATAAAAGTCCAGTTACTGCAAGGATTATTTATCTGAGAAGAACAAACCTCTCTTGCACTAATGTTTTAAACAGTTATTTTTAAATTGGGGGGCTTTGTCCCCCACACTAATGAATGTGGACACACTGACCCTGCATAACCATAAAAAAGGGATGTGCCCTGAATTTTGCTACAGTCAATATCCCTCAGTTTGACTATAACATAATCTGATCTAATTTACCACTGACAATTTCAACAATAAATACTGTAGGTAATGAAATATATCAAAGCTATAGGTCCACACTGGATGCCAAAATATGGGAAGAAAATTTTATTTGGTATAAGAAACAAAAAGATAGTATACTCAGTTTTGAGAGGTTACTCTCTAGAAATATTAGCAATGTTTGGAGCACCATAGTGAAAGATTTAAAGTCCTAGTGACAACTCCACATTTTATTTTTCATATGTTCATTCCCACACAGTCATTCATCAGTAGGCGGTCTCATTAAAATCTTGGCTGCAGGCCTTAGCTAGGCTTTTTATCCAGCTCTTGGGCTATGTTCCACATAAGTCCTGCGTGGATATCCCACTCCAGAAATGGGGATTCTTCATTGAGTGCCCTTGCTACAATGCATGATGAATCTCTGAGTGAGGCACCTGTTTCCTGTCTTCAGCCTTCCAGGCTATGTCTTTAACTGGCAATCCTTAAGCTATGTAATACCATAATTACTCTGCTAATCTTCCTGATAGTGTAAGAAAGCCAGATACCTTTAAAGGCACATTCCACCTTTTTTTCAAATGGAAGCATATCCTCCTCTCAGCACAAAAAACATTGTTCAGATAGATGGATGGATGGAAGATGTAGAAATGCCATCAGAATTCATTAAGATAACAAGACCTTTTCTATGAATAATCGTGTACTGGAAGGGATGGAGAGGAAGTGCCCAACTGTATTATTTGGAATGGTCATTATTGTTGATTATCCAACCATTGCAAAGATGGATATTCGGTCACCTGGTTGAAGTGTCTACCTAGCAAGTTATACTTTAATGTATAAAAAAGGTCTGTTTTACAGCCAGGCACTTCAACTGTGGCTAATTACAACTTTTCAACATTCATAGGAGGTTACTCTAGGCTAGCGGCCCTAGAGCTGTTACAAGCCTAGCCATGTTAATTCCAAGTTGCCCTATCTGTCCTTAAGTGAATGTATTTTGCAGAACTAGTCTATGGTCAACACCAACTCCCCCTGTCCATGAGGTACATGGGTGCCATTGCTTAATTTTTGACTGTTGTAGCAGACAGCATGCTCCTCGCCTGGATTATCTTGGGATGACATTCTTCCAAACTTGCATCTAATACATCTATATATATATATGACAAATTATTTAATAAAACCAGGAGTTATTAACATAAATTAATGTTCATTACAGTTTCTTAAATGCTCTGTCTGCCTCAAGATTCCATTGCATAGGAGCTTATCCTTTAGTTCGATCTATCAAAGGACAGGCAATGGCTGAAAAATGAGGTGCAAAGATATCCTTTGTTTTGCTTTTTCTTGGTTTTACTACCCTTCTCCCTATAAAGTATCACAGGTATTTCCTTTCTATTATGTCCAGCTTACCCTTCTTACCCTTCACAGGCAAGTTTGCCTGTCTTATAGATTCTAATACATCCTGCATTTTTAGTAAGTGAAACTTTCTGTCCTGGCTAGAAAGCCATGTTGGACTAGCCCGGTTAACAAATGTAAAATAAATAAATAAATAAATAAATAAATGTCATCTAGGTACGCAGCAGTATATCATAAGTGGGGCTTCAGTATTTTATCCAACAGTCTCAAAAGGTGTTTGGGACTCCATGTGGGTCAAACATTATCACTGTGTACTAAAACAGGTCTTCAGGGATTACAAAGTGAGGGGGAGCAATTCCTGCCAATACCTCTTTGTAAAGTCTGGTGTTGGTAAGTATCTGACCTTTCCTTATTTCTCTGTCATCTCATCAATTCTGGACATGGGGCAGCTATCAAACTTGGAAATTCCATTTAGTTTCCTAAAAATCATTACAGAATGTGATATTTCCCATCAGGTTCAACAACTAACTCTACTGAATTGACAATGAACTATTAAATTAAAGCATACAAGTACTGTGTGTTATGTAAATGGCAGTAATATATGATGAAGGAAAATTAGAGAAAAAGTGCTTGTCTATTTAGTAGGTTTTATTTTCAATAAAGAAATAATTTCTAAATGAGTATATGCTTGTCTCTTGGTTTAATGTTTTTCCTTATGGATGGGTAACTTTTTACTTACTAAGGTTAGAAACTATTGCACCCCATTACAAGGCTATTTTTTTTTTTAACACGGGATGTGTGTGTGTGTGTGTGTGTGTGTGTGTGTGTGTGTGTGTGTGTGTGTGTGTGTGTGTGTGTGTGTGTATATATATATATATATATATATATCGAAGATCATATGTTCACAGTTTTAAAACTTCAAAATCCTGAACGGAGATCAGCATACAGTACGGACCGGGAGATTTTCCTTGTCCTCGCTGTAGTGCGATCGCGGAGTTGGTATATTTAAGTTATGGTGGGTGCAAGGGGGCTTGACCCCTGCATACACATTTGTCATGTGTTGGGTGATGTTTCGGCGGTCTGGTTTTGTCCATATGTCTTGCACTCGTACCTCACAACTGTAGATTTTTTGCAAAATGTACAGCTTTTTGCCTCGTATTTTTGGTCTCTTTTTTTCATAAACTTGTGGTTTTCTGGCAAATTAGTTGCAAATCATTAAAGACTGATGTTGGAAAATAATGGCCAATATTTGAGTTTCAGACTTTATACCCTTCAGAAAAATCATGGTAATGCAAAACCTGTTATTCTACAACATGGTGGTAGTAATAGTGGCACTGTTGGAAGTTAGCTGTTTTTGTTAACCAGGCGAACTTGGTGGACAAAAGTAAATCTTTTAATGGGCAACCTTGAAGCACTGATGGATTAAGTGACTTGCTCAGAGTAAAACAGTAGGTGGATGGCAAATGGAAGCTAAAAGAATCAAACCCTGTACTATAGGAAGAACACAAACGCAAAATTTATAATTTTTTTCTTTTGTTGTTGTTTCTCTTCAGTTTTATTTTGGCTTGTCTTTAAATGTGATCGCATTAGCAACAATTACATTTGCATAAACATTGATGCCTGCTGCGCAGTTTATCCCAGTAACGGTTTGGCATAGATTAATTTTATCATGAATCGTTTTGATTCAAGTGGATGGCTTATATGTAAGTGCGTGTGTGATTATTCTTGTGTGTCTATGCAGTGTTGTAAAAGAAGCGGAATATGTGCAATACTCATAACTTGGGTGTTTGAAGTTAAAAGGGTTTCTCATTTCTCTCTTGTGTAGGAAAAGTGAGCATTTGTCTGTTCTGTATTTGTTTTTATCTGGGTCTGCAGGCAGGTACTTGGCATGACAGCTTGATTTTTGTCCTTCCAAAGCAAAAAGGTTGTTACTGAAATTCATCAAGATTATGTCGAGCATTCTACTAGTTGGTTAAAATGCTATGTTTAAACATGTTATGCTGATTGGTGGTGATTCAAATTTATTCTGGTGCTGTAGTTTACAGGTGTGTGATGCTCTGTAAACGGAGACTTAGTTGTTAGATGCATTGTTTAAGATGCTCCGCTTGAAGACTTGTAGCATGTGAATTGTATTTGTGTACTAGAATGACAGGACAGGAGAACGGTACAGGCTTTCGGTCCAAAGCTACCAGGATGTTCTGGAATACTTTGATGTGAAGTTGATAAATCTCGCCTTCATTCTTGCTGATGGGTTTGGAGCCGATCCTCTGCTCTGAGTTGGCCAATTTGCAAAGCTTGAGGTCTCTAACAGCTCGAGGCCAAAGCCCTATCCCACAATACATCTCTACATTCCCCAGATCTAGTTTGTCACTGCAACTGATCGTGCGTTTCTCTACAGCTCAGGCCGTTGGAGAGATAAGTTTTTTTTTTTATGGAAAAGTTTTCAAAATATTTCTGTATTTACTAATTACTTAGAATTTATATTAGCTTGTGGTTAGGATAGTTTATCCATTCTGGATTATCTTCCTTTTTTTTTTTTTTTTATCATAAACCATCTGTTCTCGTTTGTTGGACGTTGGCCCTTTCTGGTTTTCTGTGTTCAGCGGTTTAGGCTTATTGCCCTATCCTTTAGCCGAGTTTGGCTTTTTGCAGTTTCTGCAATTTTTTGTTAGCAGGTTAGGCTCTTAGCCGTTTTTAGGCTGTTTCAGTTATTTATCTTTAGCCTGTTAGGCTTATTCTGTGATTGCTGTACAGTAAGCTTCCTTTTTTGTACTTGTAGCCGGTTTGGCTTTGTTTCTTGTTAACAGTATATTGATCTGAAGTAGTTGACTTCATTCATTCTGCACATATGGGTATACGGATCCGATTTGGCAAAACTTTTCAAGCATCAGCTCCAAGCTCCTCCCTTACCTATATTACATCACTTCCTCCTATCTAGCCCTAGATCTCGTTTGCCACTCTAAAAGTCAGCATCGTGGTCTCTGAGCTCTAAGCAAGGTAGTAAGGTTTTTTTTGGTCTTTTTGTGATAGTTGAGTGTGAATACCTTTCCCTTTTTTTCCTCTCTTCGCGTTCAATCGTCGTTTTAGTTGTAAAAGACCCCTCTGATTTTGGATTCTGCTCCCATTACCCTGTCTCAGGGACAGCCCGTGCCAAAGCAACCCCAGGTTGTTCCCCTCTGGGAACCCCTGGAGGCTTACGAATCCTCTTCAGAGAGTTCCACTGGAGAGGAACCTTGTAAGCACAAGTGTAAGAGGAGGCACTTGGACTACCCTGAGTCCATTACTACTGATACGGACTTGGATGAAGGAGAGGGTTCCCCCAGATCACCTACTGAGGACGTCTCGTTTGGAGACATTATGGAGATCCTCCACCAAAGAGGAGGTTGGTTAGTCCCCAAACCATCTGCGGATGGGTCTGTATTCCTGGAGGCTTTTGGCGCGGGCCCATCTACTTCCTGGGTCTCCCCTCCAGCGGACCCTGTGGTGGACCTCATCACCACTAGGGCATGGAAGGATCATGACACCGTAGAGCCTATACCCAAAAGGCCAGACAAAATTCTTTCCCCGCCGTCAGAGGCGCAGGCATGGTCCAAAGGAGCCCCAGTAGACGCTTTGGTGGTTGCAGCTGCCACAAAGAAGGAACTGGCACAGGAGAGTTCCTCGGTTCATCCACCAAAGAGTCCAGGTCGATGGATCGTTTCGGGAAGCGCATGTACTCGTCAGCAACATTTTCTATTCATGCGCTGAATTACTTGGCACATATTATCCGACTGCAGCGAGACCTTATATCGGAACTAAGTCGCCCCCGGAGTCTCTGTCGCAACAGGACAAGCAGTCTTTCACTGTGAAGATGACTACACTAAAATCAGTGACAAATACCTCTATGCGTCTCCTCTCTCATGCTACGGAGGGAGCCGCTAGAGCTGCAGGTACAGGCGTTACCTTGAGGTGTCACACCTGGATCAGGCTGTGTCAATTTGCGGACCCCTTTAAGGCGTCTTTCATCAACGCCCCTTTCGATGGATCATCCCTCTTTGGGAAGACCGTACGTGATACACTAACCCAGAGTGAGGAGGACGGAAAGACTTTGTCAGCCATCAGAATCCACTTCTCTAACCCCCAGAGGCCCTATTCTAGGAACCAAAAGGGGCAAAGAAGATGTGGTTCTGGAAATCACAGTCCTTTCGTGACACTCAGGAATATTCGTCCCCCAGAGGCAGAGGGGGACAATACCGACGCTGTCCCAGAGGCAGAGGGAATCCCAGAAATTTCGGTCTAGGGAACCTTTTTCCGACAGACCGCACAGCAACCCTGAGGGGTTGCCCGGCTGCTCTACTCTGGATGCAGTCGGGGGAAGATTTTCCTTACATCCAGCGGCATGGGAGTCCATTACTGCAGACCGCTGGGTGTTAAACATCATATCCAGACTATATTCTATCCCCTTAATTTCATGTCCCATAACTCCAGTACGCCTTCCAGATGTTCCACCCGCTCACAGGGAGGCTGTAGCCTTAGAGGTTTCTAAGCTGCTACAAAAATGAGCCATCGAGCCGGTCTCCCCAGATCAATCCGGATCAGGCATCTACTCCAGGTTCTTTTTAGTGCCAAAGAAGACGAGGGACCTCAGGCCCATTCTGGACCTGTCTATCCTCAACCTGTCGGTAGAGAAACAAAAATTCCGGATGGTCACTCTACAGTCCATTCTACCGTTTCTGAGAGAATGCGACTGGATGTGCTCGTTAGACCTCCAGGACGCTTACTATCACATCAAGGTCCACAGGAGCTCCAGGAGGTTTCTACGCTTCCGGCTAGGGGCCAGTCACTTTCAGTTCAGAGCCCTACCCTTTGGTCTCACCACAGCCCCCAGGGTGTTCACCAAGGTTATGGCGGTCGTAGCGGCTCACCTGAGACTTCAGGGCATTCAGGTATTCCCCTACCTACACAACTGGCTCCTTGCTGCATCCACCAAACGTCACTTGTGTCAAGCCCTACACTACACCCTCGGTCTGGCTCACAAGTTAGGCATCATGATCAATATCAACAAGTCCCACCTGGCTCCGGTTCAGATCATAGACTTCATCGGGGCATGGTTGGATTCTAAAAAAGGGAACAAAAAACCCCAACTGTCAATTTGGGGTTTACACCCAAAACCAAAACCCCAAGGGGAAACAAAAAAATTCTTTACCCAAAAAAAAAATTTTTTGCAGGCAAGCAATGATTTTATGGGAGACGCTTGCTTGCAACTAACTCTTCAGGCAAGGTTTCTGCCGAGCACAGAACTCCTTAGCAGATGTGTTAAGCAGACAAATCATGGATCCCCAAGTGGAAACTGGATCTTCATGTATTTCAAAAGTTGACAGTGTCCTGGGGAACTCCAGACATAGATCTGTTCGCTTCTCCACTAAACCACCAGCTGCCAAAGTTTTGCACAAAGAGGTTTCATCACACAGCTTGGAAAGTGGATGCTCTTTCTTTCAGTTGGAAAAATCTTCATGTGTATGCGTTTCCACCTCTGCCTCTTCTTCCAAAGGTGCTTCTAAAGGTCAGACAAGACAAGCCAAGGATGATTTTAATAGCTCCAGATTGGCCTCGGCAGCACTGGTACCCATTACTGAGGAGTCTGGTAAAGAAGCCTCCATGGCCTTTACCCTTGATTCCACATCTGTTGTCTCAGAAGGACGGTCGTCTGCTCAATGTCAAGCTTCACTCTCTTCATCTAACAGCCTGGATATTCTGTTTTGAAAGACAGCAGGTCTCAACTTCCTCAACAAGTTTTAAATGTGATTATGGAAGCCAGAAGACCTAGTACAAGGAAAGTGTACGAGAAAATGGAAGAGATTTTTATTTTGGACTGCAGCAAAGGATTTGGAGAGTTCACAGCGTAGTTTGAGTCTGGCGCTTCAATATGTTACTCAGTTATTGGACAAAGGTTTGTCTTTTCTTCCATTAAGATTCATGCTGCAGCAATTTCAGCTCACTATGATTGTGACCCACCATTGTTTTCACATCCTTTGTTCAAGCAATTTCTTAGAGGGGCAAAGAATATAAGACCCCCGCATTAGAGCTCCTACTCCTGCTTGGGATCTCAATTTTGTGTTGAGAAACTTACTCTATAACCTTTTGAGCCTCAGCTACTGCTGAACTGAAATACTTGTCATGGAAGACTGCTTTTTGTTACCATTACTTCTGCAAGAAGGGTTTCTGTGTTACAGGCCCTTATGGCGTTGAGCCTTTTGATTTTTCATAAGGATAGGTATCATTACGCACTAATCCTTCCTTTATGCCTAAAGGGTTTCTAGTGTGGCTTTAAACCAAACTATTCATTTGCCTACGTTTTATGCAGACCCCCAAAATAAGGGGAAAAGATTTTGCACACTTTAGATGTACACAGGCAATTAAGCTATTATTTGAGCAGGACTAAGGATTTTAGGCAGTCTCAGCAGTTGTTTGTTTCTTTGCTTTGAGTTCTCAGGGCAAGCCTGTGTCAAAACAAACTATTTCTAGGTGGATTGGGTTTTGCATTGCATTTGTTATTCCATCATGGCAAGGAGATTCCAGCTGGGATTAGGCCTCATTCCACTAGGCTACCGCCACTTCAACAGCTTTTTAAGGGGTGGCAACTATGATATTTTGGAGGCAGCTACTTGGAGTTCAGTGCATACTTTCAAGCATTACCACCTTCCTCTCTACTCTAAGTCTAGGCTGGTTTTGCCACAGCTATTTTGCAAGGCATGTTATCAGCTCCTGCTTCCTTATGATTTGCCAGCCTCCCCTTACCTCTGCTTTGGGATTCTACCCAATAGTTAGGACTGCGCAATGTGGAATGAAGAACATAGTACAGTTTTGTACCTACCATAAATGTAGATGTTCGAGATCCACATTGCTGCAGTCCAATTTACCTCCCTCCTTCCCTCTGTGTTTAGGGGTGGTTGTGTAGGTGAGGTTATATTCTGCTACTTTTGTATATTTTGTATATATATATATATTTTGGTGCAGATATGTTGGGAGTTTTTTGGTTTTTGGCCTTATCTTTTCAGGGTCTTCTGACATCTGGGGCAAGAAAAGACTGAGGATATGACGTCGGTCATGCGCATTAGTACCCTGACGCAATGTCGTCAGTCTAATGAGCCCTGACCGACAACGTCCATATACTTTGGTATTCTATGCGACTGGACAGCGGACTACCCAATAGTTAGGACTGCAGCAATGTGGATCCTCGAACATCTACATTTATGGTAGGTACAAAACTGTACTTTTTTCCTTATGGATGGGTAACTTTTTACTTACTAAGGTTAGAAACTATTGCACCCCATTACAAGGCTATTTTTTTTTTTAACACGGGATGTGTGTGTGTGTGTGTGTGTGTGTGTGTGTGTGTGTGTGTGTCTGTGTGTGTGTGTGTATATATATATATATATATATATATATATATATATTGAAGATCATATGTTCACAGTTTTAAAACTTCAAAATCCTGAAAGATCAGCATACACGGACCGGAGATTTTCCTTGTCCTCGCTGTAGTGCGATCATGGAGTTGGTATATTTAAGTTATGGTGGGTGCAAGGGGGCTTGACCCCTGCATACACATTTGTCATGTGTTGGGTGATGTTTCGGCGGTCTGGTTTTGTCCATATGTCTTGCACTCGTACCTCACAACTGTAGATTTTTTGCAAAATGTACAGCTTTTTGCCTCGTATTTTTGGTCTCTTTTTTTCATAAACTTGTGGTTTTCTGGCAAATTAGTTGCAAATCATTAAAGACTGATGTTGGAAAATAATGGCCAATATTTGAGTTTCAGACTTTATACCCTTCAGAAAAATCATGGTAATGCAAAACCTGTTATTCTACAACATGGTGGTAGTAATAGTGGCACTGTTGGAAGTTAGCTGTTTTTGTTAACCAGGCGAACTTGGTGGACAAAAGTAAATCTTTTAATGGGCAACCTTGAAGCACTGATGGATTAAGTGACTTGCTCAGAGTAAAACAGTAGGTGGATGGCAAATGGAAGCTAAAAGAATCAAACCCTGTACTATAGGAAGAACACAAACGCAAAATTTATAATTTTTTTCTTTTGTTGTTGTTTCTCTTCAGTTTTATTTTGGCTTGTCTTTAAATGTGATCGCATTAGCAACAATTACATTTGCATAAACATTGATGCCTGCTGCGCAGTTTATCCCAGTAACGGTTTGGCATAGATTAATTTTATCATGAATCGTTTTGATTCAAGTGGATGGCTTATATGTAAGTGCGTGTGTGTCTGATTATTCTTGTGTGTCTATGCAGTGTTGTAAAAGAAGCGAAATATGTGCAATACTCATAACTTGGGTGTTTGAAGTTAAAAGGGTTTCTCATTTCTCTCTTGTGTAGGAAAAGTCCTTGTGAGCATTTGTCTGTTCTGTATTTGTTTTTATCTGGGTCTGCAGGCAGGTACTTGGCATGACAGCTTGATTTTTGTCCTTCCAAAGCAAAAAGGTTGTTACTGAAATTCATCAAGATTATGTCGAGCATTCTACTAGTTGGTTAAAATGCTATGTTTAAACATGTTATGCTGATTGGTGGTGATTCAAATTTATTCTGGTGCTGTAGTTTACAGGTGTGTGATGCTCTGTAAACGGAGACTTAGTTGTTAGATGCATTGTTTAAGATGCTCCGCTTGAAGACTTGTAGCATGTGAATTGTATTTGTGTACTAGAATGACAGGACAGGAGAACGGTACAGGCTTTCGGTCCAAAGCTACCAGGATGTTCTGGAATACTTTGATGTGAAGTTGATAAATCTCGCCTTCATTCTTGCTGATGGGTTTGGAGCCGATCCTCTGCTCTGAGTTGGCCAATTTGCAAAGCTTGAGGTCTCTAACAGCTCGAGGCCAAAGCCCTATCCCACAATACATCTCTACATTCCCCAGATCTAGTTTGTCACTGCAACTGATCGTGCGTTTCTCTACAGCTCAGGCCGTTGGAGAGATAAGTTCTTTTTTTTATGGAAAAGTTTTCAAAATATTTCTGTATTTACTAATTACTTAGAATTTATATTAGCTTGTGGTTAGGATAGTTTATCCATTCTGGATTATCTTCCTTTTTTTTTTTTTTTTTTTTTTTTTATCATAACCCATCTGTTCTCGTTTGTTGGGCGTTGGCTCTTTCTGGTTTTCTGTGTTCAGCGGTTTAGGCTTATTGCCCTATCCTTTAGCCGAGTTTGGCTTTTTGCAGTTTCTGCAATTTTTTGTTAGCAGGTTAGGCTCTTAGCCGTTTTTAGGCTGTTTCAGTTATTTATCTTTAGCCTGTTAGGCTTATTCTGTGATTGCTGTACAGTAAGCTTCCTTTTTTGTACTTGTAGCCGGTTTGGCTTTGTTTCTTGTTAACAGTATATTGATCTGAAGTAGTTGACTTCATTCATTCTGCACATATGGGTATACGGATCCGATTTGGCAAAACTTTTCAAGCATCAGCTCCAAGCTCCTCCCTTACCTATATTACATCACTTCCTCCTATCTAGCCCTAGATCTCGTTTGCCACTCTAAAAGTCAGCATCGTGGTCTCTGAGCTCTAAGCAAGGTAGTAAGGTTTTTTTTGGTCTTTTTGTGATAGTTGAGTGTGAATACCTTTCCCTTTTTTTCCTCCCTTCGCGTTCAATCGTCGTTTTAGTTGTAAAAGACCCCTCTGATTTTGGATTCTGCTCCCATTACCCTGTCTCAGGGACAGCCCGTGCCAAAGCAACCCCAGGTTGTTCCCCTCTGGGAACCCCTGGAGGCTTACGAATCCTCTTCATAGAGTTCCACTGGAGAGGAACCTTGTAAGCACAAGTGTAAGAGGAGGCACTTGGACTACCCTGAGTCCATTACTACTGATACGGACTTGGATGAAGGAGAGGGTTCCCCCAGATCACCTACTGAGGATGTCTCGTTTGGAGACATTATGGAGATCCTCCACCAAAGAGGAGGTTGGTTAGTCCCCAAACCATCTGCGGATGGGTCTGTATTCCTGGAGGCTTTTGGCGCGGGCCCATCTACTTCCTGGGTCTCCCCTCCAGCGGACCCTGTGGTGGACCTCATCACCACTAGGGCATGGAAGGATCATGACACCGTAGAGCCTATACCCAAAAGGCCAGACAAAATTCTTTCCCCGCCGTCAGAGGCGCAGGCATGGTCCAAAGGAGCCCCAGTAGACGCTTTGGTGGTTGCAGCTGCCACAAAGAAGGAACTGGCACAGGAGAGTTCCTCGGTTCATCCACCAAAGAGTCCAGGTCGATGGATCGTTTCGGGAAGCGCATGTACTCGTCAGTGACATTTTCTATTCATGCGCTGTATTACTTGGCACATATTATCCGACTGCAGCGAGACCTTATATCGGAACTAAGTCGCCCCCGGAGTCTCTGTCGCAACAGGACAAGCAGTCTTTCACTGTGAAGATGACTACACTAAAATCAGTGACAAATACCTCTATGCGTCTCCTCTCTCATGCTACGGAGGGAGCCGCTAGAGCTGCAGGTACAGGCGTTACCTTGAGGTGTCACACCTGGATCAGGCTGTGTCAATTTGCGGACCCCTTTAAGGCGTCTTTCATCAACGCCCCTTTCGATGGATCATCCCTCTTTGGGAAGACCGTACGTGATACACTAACCCAGAGTGAGGAGGACGGAAAGACTTTGTCAGCCATCAGAATCCACTTCTCTAACCCCCAGAGGCCCTATTCTAGGAACCAAAAGGGGCAAAGAAGATGTGGTTCTGGAAATCACAGTCCTTTCGTGACACTCAGGAATATTCGTCCCCCAGAGGCAGAGGGGGACAATACCGACGCTGTCCCAGAGGCAGAGGGAATCCCAGAAATTTCGGGTCTAGGGAACCTTTTTCCGACAGACCCGCACAGCAACCCTGAGGGGTTGCCCGGCTGCTCTACTCTGGATGCAGTCGGGGGAAGATTTTCCTTACATCCAGCGGCATGGGAGTCCATTACTGCAGACCGCTGGGTGTTAAACATCATATCCAGACTATATTCTATCCCCTTAATTTCATGTCCCATAACTCAAGTACGCCTTCCAGATGTTCCAACCGCTCACAGGGAGGCTGTAGCCTTAGAGGTTTCTAAGCTGCTACAAAAATGAGCCATCGAGCCGGTCTCCCCAGATCAATCCGGATCAGGCATCTACTCCAGGTTCTTTTTAGTGCCAAAGAAGACGAGGGACCTCAGGCCCATTCTGGACCTGTCTATCCTCAACCTGTCGGTAGAGAAACAAAAATTCCAGATGGTCACTCTACAGTCCATTCTACCGTTTCTGAGAGAATGCGACTGGATGTGCTCGTTAGACCTCCAGGACGCTTACTATCACATCAAGGTCCACAGGAGCTCCAGGAGGTTTCTACGCCCGCTGGGGGCCAGTCACTTTCAGTTCAGAGCCCTACCCTCTGGTCTCACCACAGCCCCCAGGGTGTTCACCAAGGTTATGGCGGTCGTAGCGGCTCACCTGAGACTTCAGGGCATTCAGGTATTCCCCTACCTACACAACTGGCTCCTTGCTGCATCCACCAAACGTCACTTGTGTCAAGCCCTACACTACACCCTCGGTCTGGCTCACAAGTTAGGCATCATGATCAATATCAACAAGTCCCACCTGGCTCCGGTTCAGATCATAGACTTCATCGGGGCATGGTTGGATTCGATTCAGCCAAAGATTTTTCTCACCCCGGAAAGGATAGAAAATATCAGACTCCCATGTATCGGCTATCTTGGATCACTCTGTAGTCACAGCAGCCGATGTTCTCAGGGCCCTGGGTTCGATGGCAGCTGCAATCTCTATCATGAGAGTCCTTCAGTGGAATCTAGCAGTTCAATGGTCCTGACTAGACCTTCTGATGAATTTCCACATCCGAATCAATTGGACATGCAAACGTCACTCCAGTGGTGGCTTCAATCAGCGGACATTTTCGCGGGGTGCAGCTTTCTAGCCCCTCAGTCTCAAGCCACGGTGACCACGGACGCTTCCTGGCTCGGGTGGGGGGGCACTTCCTGGGAAGGACGGTCCAGGGCACGTGGTCCCCTCCAGAGACCAAGCTACACATCAATGTCCTGGAGATGAGGGCAGTGCTTTTAGCGTTGAGAGCCTTCCACCCTGTCCTACCTCTGGGGACGGTAGCCATTCAGTCAGACAAACATGTCTGTAGTTTGGTATATAAACAAACAGGGAGGGACCCGATCCTACCCCCTTTGTCGCGAGGCCATGTGGGTTTGGGAGTGGGCCATATCCACCAGCTGGTTTTTCATAGCAACGCACATCCCGGGATGCTCCAACATTCTAAGCGGACAGTCTCAGCAGGGCAATCATTCTGCCTTACGAGTGGTCTCTGCAACAATTAGTGGCGGAGAAGATCTTCTGTGTTTGGGGTCAACCTTGCTGCGATCTCTTCGCATCTCCTTCCAACGTGAAGTGCAGCAACTTCTTCTCTCTGATCCCCCCCCCCTCCGGGGGATGTCCCCAGGGACGCGCTCTACTCCATGCTTGGCCTCCCGGGCTACTGTATGCTTATCCCCGTTACCGCATATTCCCAAGTTCCTTCAGAGAGCTTGCCGGCTGCAGTGCAAAGTCATTCTCATAGCTCCCTTCTGGCTGCGTCAAGTGTGGTTTCTCTTCCTATGGTCTCACCTGTTGGCTCCTCCATGGACTCTAGATCCATGCCCCGATCCGATTTCTCACCCATTGGGCTTTCCCCTGCCCAACTTGGACAGTTTCAAGCTGATGGCGTGGCTGCTCCAGTTCCCATGATCATCAGGACTCCCGGACATTCGTCCCCTGTTAAGAATATTCTGGTAGCTTTGCTTAAAGCCTCTACTAGGAAACTCTACTACAATAGCAAGTGGATACGTTTTTGCGTTTGGGCCTCTCAGCGCAATCTGAACCTGTTTACAGCCCCCGTTCCGGTCATACTGGATTTTCTGGCCGATCTTTTCAGATCAGGTGCAAGTGCTTCTACCATCAAGGTTCAGCTGGCTGCCATCTCTAATTTTCATGTGGGTTAAAATAAGGTTGATTTGGCTTCTGCCAAATTAAGCTTTCCTGAAGGGCACCTTTTTATTGCGACCACCAGTTAAAGAAACTGTGCCCCCCACTGGGATCTGACTTTAGTCCTTTAAGCTTTGACCTCTCCCCCCTTTGTGCCAGCCGGTTCCATTCCGATAAAGTTTTTGTCGTGGAAGACTGCCTTCTTGGTCGCCATCACGTCAGCCAAGAGAGTTTCAGAGTTGCAGGCCTTATCCTCCTTGCCCCCCTATTTGGTTTTCCACAAGGATAGGGTTTTGCTGCATACGAACCCTTCCTTTCTTCCCGAGGTGTCTTCAGCAGCCAATATTAATCAGTCTATAATTTTGCCAGTCTTCTTCCCAAATTTTCAAAATAGAGGTGAACGTAAGCTTCATTTATTGGATGTCCATAGACAGCTTCATTTTTACCTCCATAGGACTAAACCCTTCCGGAAGTCGGATCAATTGTTTGTCTCTTTTTCAAAACCATTTTTGGCCAAAGCAGTTTCGAAAGTGTCCTTAGCAAGGTGGATCACTCTCTGTATTGCACAGGTTTATAAGGACAAAGGTTTATCTCCTCCTGGTGTATTGACGGCTCATTCCACTAGAGCAATGGCCACTTCTGCAGCTTTCTGGTCAAGAGGTCTGTTAGACGATATCTGTGCGGCAGCGACTTGGGCCAATTCACACACATTCATCTCTCATTATAAATTGGATCTTATTTCTAGAGGGAGAGCATCCTTTGGCTCTGCAGTGCTCAGAAATATCCTTCCATAAAGGCCTCCCAGGAATACTAGTAGCTGGGGACTCTGTCCCATATGTGCAGAATGAATGAAGTCAACTACTTCAGATAAAGAAGTTATGTTCTTACCATTAACCAAAAATAAAGTGGTGTAAACTGCCCAAAATTACCAAAAACTCCAAAAGCAAAGTGCAGAAACGGAGATGATGTACAATCCACTATAAAGCTTTATTCAACCAACAAATCCACAAACAGTATGAAACAGAACGAAAAACGAACACTTAAATACATAAACGCCTTAGATATTCCACCATGCGTTTTCGTCTCATACATAGACTTCATCAGATGACCAGCCTTATGTTGCTACATATTGAAGTGACCCAAAGTGGTTCAAGGTATTTCGCCTCACTCTTGTTGCCACATTAATGACCCCAGTATGGTGGAGATGAATCGCTAAACGTCCAATAAAGCTCCACTGTTACTCCATCCTTTAAAACGTTTTAAAGGATGGAGTAACAGTGGAGCTTTATTGGACGTTTAGTGATTCATCTCCACCACACTGGGGTCTTTAATGTGGCAACAAGAGTGAGGCGAAATACCTTGAACAACTTTGGGTCACATCAATATGTAGCAACATAAGGCTGGTCATCTGATGAAGTCTATGTATGAGACGAAAACGTGTGGCGGAATATCTAAGGCGTTTATGTATTTTCAAGTGTTGGTGTTTCGTACTGTTTGTGGATTTGGTGGTTGAATAAAGCTTTTTGGTGGATTGTACATCATCTCCGTTTCTGCACCTTGCTTTTGGAGTTTATGTTCTTACCATAACGTTCCATCTGAGTAGTAGTCTTCATTCTTCTGCACCTTCCCTCCCTCCCTCCATCCCCCTCACTCTTCAGGTTTTTCCTGTTTAGGATTGTGGTTATGTTGCCACTTAGTGTCAGCAAACTCGATCTGGGACTAGATAGGAGGAAGTGATGTAATATAGGTAAGGGAGGAGCTTGGAGCTCGGAGCTGATGCTTGAAAAGTTTTGCCGGCTCGGATCCGTATACCCATATGTGCAGAAGAATGAAGTCTACTACTCAGATGGAACGTTATGGTAAGAACATAACTTCTTTTTTTTTCATTACTGACGTTGTACTGTGTTATTGTTGTTATGTCTGAGAAGGCTAAATCAGGTTTTAAGAGATGCCCTAAATGCAATCAGAAGATGTGTATAACTGATGGCCACTCCATCTGTGTATACTGCTTGGGAGAGGTCCATCTCCAGGAAGTTTGCTCCATTTGCCATGGCTTCAGCGCTAGAGTTTTGGCTGACAGGCAACGTAAATTAGTGGAGCGTGGATTGATTGTCTGCATTTCAATCAGACTTGGATTCTGCTCCGAGAAAATCAAAAGCTTCTTCACCAGCTTCTTCAAAAAGTTTGGGTCCGAAGGGCTCTTCGTTTCTGAAACCATCCAAGAAAGCTCCTGTCTCGGCTCCATTGACATCAGAACCGACTGTACAGGTAGTTGGTAGGAGCCAGTCCCCAGTCATGGAACCGGTATCTCCTACCTTGAGATCCCCGAGTCTGGGTTCACCGGCTCCGTCAGTATTTTCCTCCCAGACTTCCAGACTGTCTGATTTGGACGTGGATCGAGTGGTACGGAGACTTTTACAGGATCCAGCGCTAGCTAAAATTCTGTCGGCTTCGACTCAAGCAGCTTCAGAACTAACAAAGTCCTCTTCTGTTGTTTCTGCTCATCCTCCGACTCAAATCGTGACATCAGAGCCTGAGGCGGCTATTCAGTCATTTGTAGAACCGTCTGTGCCGACACTCACTCTAGACCTGTTGGTACTGACAACCTTGATGTCCTCTGCTCTGGCGGTGGAATCTGGGAGCAGACACTCTCCTGTTGGTTCTGGGGGAGGGGGAGTCGAACCGATACATCTTTTTCGACTCTTCCCCCTTGGGGCTTTGGCGCAGGTGAGTTCGGCTCCTCCCTCGGGCTCGGAACCGGCAGTTCTGGTGCGGGAGGTGTCTTCAGACCCAGGTGCTTCCTTGCATTGGAGCCGTGATGCCTTCGATGCCATGAGGAGGGTTTTGTCCCTCCGGACTGCCACAACCTCTGATATGGCCACCTCCTCCCAGAAAGTGCCTGAATCTTCTCCGTTACCACAGATCCACTGTAAGCGTAGGGACCCGGAGCCTCAGGATGCCCCTTTGGGGGAACCCTGCTCTTCTGAGACCTCCCCATAAGTTTCCACTGAGGAGGTCCGTCGGAAGAGGTTATGTAAGAGGTGACATTTAGATTGCCCCCAGGAATCCATCACGTCGGACACTGATTTGGAGGAATCGGAAGGGTCCCCAAGTCCCCCTCTGAGGATCTTTCTATTGGGGATATCCTTGAGATCCTTAAGCAGAGGGGTGACTGGCAGTCCCTGAACCCTATCGAGGACGAATCAGTGCTCCTGAAGGCTTTCGGGTCTCGACCCTCCATCTCTTGGGTATCTCCGCCCTTCGATGAGTCAATGGATCTTTTGTATCGAAGGGCGTGGGAGTCACCGGATTCTATGGTGCCTGTCCCTAGGAGGCCCAACAAATACATTTCAGCTCCTCAAGATAAGTCCCTCTTATCCAAACCCATATCTGTTGATGCAATGGTGGTGGCAGCAGCCATGAAGAAAGAGATGTCTGAAACCTCTACATCTGTCCATCCCCCTAATAGAGAATCTAGGATCATGAACAGATACAGAAAGCGCATGTTCAGTTTTATGACCTTTGCCCTTCGGTCACTGAACTATCTAATCCACTTCACAAGGCTTCAGAGAGATCTCCTGAAAGAGCTTGGAGATGCTCTCCAGGGTGCAGTAGCTGATTCAGTGGCAGACAAAGGGATGTCCCAGCTTGCTACCCTCAATTCCATCGTGAACTCTTCCATGCCCTGGTATCTTACGCAGCTGATGGAAAGGGTAGGGCAGCGGGTACAGGAATTGCTCTACGAAGACATTCCTGGATGTGTTTGTTCTTTTGCAGAACCTTTTAAGTCGTCATTTGTGAATGCCCCCTTTGATGGTTCTTCTTTGTTTGGACCAAAAGTTAGAGACCCTCACCAGATGTCAGCAAGACGGTAAGACTGCCGTAGGAGTCCATTTTTCTACCCTACTAGACCTTATCCTAAAGGTCAACGGGGAGAGAAAATGTGGTTCCATAAGACCCAAGGAGCCTTTCCGAACTCACAAGGTGAAGCCTCCTCCATGGGCAGAGGAGGAGGCAATGGTGGAAGACTACTCCCACGCGGCAGAGGGGGGTCCGCAGAACCACGGTGACGGGGATCAGTTCCTTGGGAAGCCCTATCAGCACTCCTGAAAGGAGGCCTGTCTGTCCTGCTCTGGAGGCAGTCTGGGGATGTTTGTCTTTGTACCTAGGCACCTGGCTAAAAATCTCAGAAGACTGATGGGTACAAAATGTTATATCCAGAGGATATTTCATCCCCTTTCTTTTACAACCCAGGCCAACGAAATGAATCCCAGACATTCCACCCAGTCTACGGGATGTGGCATCCATAGAGGTCCAAAACTTATTACAAAAAGGAGTCATCCAGCCAGTCCCAGCAGACCAGCAAGGATCCGGAACTTACTCAAGATTCTTTTTGGTGCCAAAGAAGACAGGGGACTGGAGACCTAGTTTGGACCTCAGCAGACTCAACAAATATGTGGTCAAGATGAAGTTCCGGATGGTCACGCTTCAGTCCATACTCCTGTTCTTAGGGAGGGACAATTGGATGTGCTCTCTAAACCTCCAGGATGTGTATTACCATATCAAAATGGCCAGGCCATCCAGGGATCATCTGAGCTTCAGGCTGGGAGCCAGTCACTTCCAGTTTTGGGCCATGCCCTTTGGTCTCACTACAGCCCCCAGAGTGTTCTCCAAATGCATGGCAGTGGTCATCGCTCACTTGAGATATTTAGGAATCCAGGTGTTTCCATATTTGGACGAGTGCCTCCTCACCGCTCCCACCATGCATCAACCTATTCCGGCAAGGGACACTGCCTTAGATCCAGGTTTCCAACTGGGCATTACAATAAATTCAGAAAAGTCCGCTTTATTGCCATCACAGCGTTCAGTGTTTATAGGAGCAGACTTGGACACGGTCAGCATGTCCCTAAACCTTCCTCCAGAAAGAGTGCTTACCCTACGGCAACAAATTGTGGATCTCCTGTCAAGACACAAAACATCAACATTGCAGATTCTCAAGTTGCTCGGCACTATGGCAGCAGTGATTATTGCAATACCCCTAGTGAGATCTCACATGCACATTCTTCAGTGGCTGCTGTTCACACAGTGGACATATCAGGACTGACCGATGACTCACCCAGTGCTGATAATGAACTCTTACAAGGACGATCTTCGGTGGTGGCTAACATCCGAGATGGTGACTATGGGACATCCATTTGTCCTCCTGGCTCCAGTTGCAACAGTGACCATGGGCGCCTCCCTGATAGGTTGGGGGGGCATTATCAGGGATGGACAGCCCAAGGTAAATGGCAGGTCCACAAGGCTCATTTGCGCATAAACATCTTAGAGATGAGAGCGGTTCTCTTAGCGTTGCAGTCCTTTCAAGACTCCCTTCCTCTAGGCACGATTGCGATCCAGTCAGACAATATGTCTGTAGTCTGGTACATAAACAAGGTGGAACCAAATCTTACCCCCTATGTTGAGAGGCTCTAAGATTATGTAAATGGGCAGAGTCCACCCAGCGCTTTCTGATAGCAACGTACATCCCGGGGAAATCCAACGTGATAGCGGACAGACTCAGCAGAGCTATTCTGTTGCCTCATGAGTGGTCTCTCAAGAACGTTTCCGCAGATGGGGCCAGCCTTTCTGTGACCTTTTTTCAACCCCCACAAACATTAAGTGTAGCAACTACTTTGCCCTGATCCCTCAACAGGGACAACCCCCGAGGGACGCATTCGTTCACGATTGGCCTCCGGGACTTCTTTATGCCTTCCTTCCATTTCCCCTGATTCCCAAAGTTTTACAGAAAGCCAGTTTTCTGGGCAGGACACTTATCTTAATAGCCCCATATTGGCCTCATCAAATTTGGTTCCCCTTTCTGAAGCCTCATATACTGGAGGAGCCTTGGATCATGGACCCAGTGCCAGATCTATTGACCCACTCGTCAAGAGCTCTTCACCCTTCTCTCCAGTCCATCAAACTGACAGCTTGGCTGCTCTAATTCCCAGAATAGCCAGGTTCTAAAATTTATCAGAAGAGGCTCAACATATTCTCTTGTCTACACACAAATCTTCAACCAGGAAACTTTATCTCAGTAAGTGGAAAAGGTTTTCCATCTGTGCCCAGCAAAATAACATTGACCCTTATTAGCTTCCATTTTGGATATTTTGGAATTCCTGACAAAACTGTTCAATGAAGGAGCTGTAGCAGCAACTATTTGAGTGCAACTGGCTGCTATTTCTAATTTTTATATAGGTTAATCTGAAAATGGTATTATGTCTAACAAGTTGGCTAAGGATTTTTTGAAGGGTACGATGCACTTAAAACCACCGATCAGATCTCCTACTGCTCCATGGAATTTGAACCTTGTCCTGTCAAAGATTATTCTCTCCCCCTTTGAACCTGCGTCCTCTTGTGAGCTGAAATATCTTTCTTGGAAGACCATTTTCTTGGTGGCCATTGCATCAGCACGCAGAATTTCAGAGTTACAAGCCCTTTCTATTAAGCAACCGTACTTGATATTTCACAAAGATAGGGTTTCCCTCAGAACGAATCCGTCGTTCTTACCAAAAATTTTTTCAGAATTCACACTTAATCATATGATTGAATTACCGGTTTTCTTTCTCGATCACTCAAATCATTTGGAGTATATGCTTCACAAACTTGACGTCCATAGACAACTTCGTTTCTATTTGGACAGGACAAAAGAACACAGAAGGGCTGATCAACTGTTTGTCTCCTCCTCGAATTCTAGGAAAGGTGCACCGGTATCCAAATCTACCTTGTCTAAATGGCTTTTTGATTGTATATCCTTTATTTACCATGAAGCAGGCATTGCATTACATGACAAAGTCAAAGCTCATTCTACCAGAGCGGTTTCTACTTCTGTAGCCTTTTTGACCAGACCACCTATTGATTCTATTTGTGCAGCTGCCACCTGGTCAAAGCCACATACCTTTATTTCTCACTGCAAGGTAGACAAGGCCTCTAGGGACAAAGATTCATTTGGGTCTGCTGTCCTTAAGCAGGTACTTCCATGAACCACCCAAGATTGTGGTGCTGGGGGACACTATCCATCAGTAAGACTGAAGGCGACATTGAACAACTTCACATAAAGAAGTTATGTACTTACCATAACATTCCATGTGAGTTGTTCTTCTCGCCTTCATTATTACGACCCCCCCCCCACCTAACCCCATCCAATGTCTGGAAGTTCGAGAGGTTCTATCTTGGTTTTGATTCTCCTGAGGAGTTTCCTCTCACTAGTTTGTTTGTATGATTTCCTTGAAATCTGGGGTAGGTTTCATGCTAGTTGGCAGCAAACAAGATCTGGGGAAAGTAGAGGTGCGTTGTGGGATAGGGCTTCGGCCGCGAGCTGTTAGAGACCTCGAGCTTTGCAAATTGGCTGACTCGGAGCCGAGGATCAGCTCCGAACCCATCAATAATAATGAAGGCGAGAAGAACAACTCACATGGAATGTTATGGTAAGTACATAACTTCTTTTTTTCTTCTGTACTCAGCAAAAAGGAAACCAGACATTTCTGTTATGTTATTATTTCTTTATGCGTAACTGCTAAGATGAGAATGCTGGTATGTCTTTAAATGATGCATATATATTAGAGGTCACTTAAATATAATAATAATATTTTTGTTCATCTTAATGTAGTGTAAGTATGCTATCTCATAAAGTATCGAGTTAATATTTGTAATAAAAATGTCATTTTTGATCTTTCATACTTTATGTATAATAGAATACAGTACATCACTTTTTCAGATGGTCTGGGGATGGGGGAAGGCATTTTTTTTTTCAGTTGCTCAGATGTTATAACTCTCCCCAAATAATTTCAGCTCCTGATATTGTGTTATGTTTGCTAAAGACTGTCACTACATCATTGCCAAATATGGAACTCCTTCCGTGTAACTTGATGACCTCAGTAAGTTGGCTATCTTGACAAGTTGAATTCTTTCTAAATTTTTCATGACTTCAGTTATCTGTAAAATTAACAGTGGGGTGCTACAGAACTAATAATAAATATGTCCAGCATTTTGGAGCTAAATCTCTTGATTGTCCAAGTTCTCTGGAGAGAGAAATAGTTGATTTTTATCCTTATCAATGCTGCCTTTGGTTCACACCTAATGACGTTCTCCTCTTGTTGGTTGGTCAGGTATGATCAGATTATCACCTTTTCATCACAATTAAAACTCTGTTGCCCACAAATTCATTTAGATTCTGGAACTAATACAAATCCATCCTTATATTTGTCTGAGGGCTTTAAGATTTTTGAAAGTGCCCTGCCCCCCCTCACTTAGCCCCTAAAATCAAATTTCCTCTTGATTTTTACAAATCGCAACATCTCAGGCAAAATTAGATGGGAAATTTAGGGGTTAAAACAGAGATCGCAAAGATGAATTTGATTTTTGTAAAAAAAAAAAAAATGGCACATTTGTCAATTTAAAATGCAATCCTGCATTTGCATACAAGAGCAAGACAGACTGGGTGAAAACCTAGATTATTTCCGCAATATTCTGAGTCATTACATAATGCTCATTGTGGTTAACATAGTTTGGGCACACCCATCATAATTTGTAATAGGGTGAAGTACTGAAGGTTACATGAAGTGTATGTGATACCTTAATCTTAAATTACTACTTAGAAACATGTGATGGCAATCCTGTAAGTCCATTAAAATATTCTGTTTACAGTCTAGTTAAAATTTCTTAGCTATTTAGCCTAACAGGAAGGGCTGAGAATGGGAGTTGGAAGGTTTGCCAAACAGTGTGTTTCCAATTACTGTGGAGCTTGGATCTAAATTTCAGGACAGAAGGAGGCTATGGTGCAGCAAAAAGAAGTGTCCCACTGACAGAAAGGAAAGGCTAGAACAAGGAATACGTACATGAGTCAAGTCTTCTGCTGTGAGCTGTCAATCACAGCAGATAACAGCTCAAATTATCCTTAGCACTTTGACAGCTAGGGAAGTTGTGTGTGAAGGGGGAAGGAGAGGAGATGAAAGACTACAATTCAGGCAACACAAAATAATGCAAATTAGCCTTTCTAAAAAGAAACGGCAATAAAAAGCACTTTGAAAGTCTGTTCAGTGGCATTTTCACTGTTTGTGTTTTAAGCAGTCATTGAACAGCAAGAAATGTTGCTTAAAACTAACTGAAAGACAGCAGTGTATGCATGTAAAATCAATGCAGTGACGGAGCTTGGGAAGAAAGATGCCTGCATGATGTAATTTGTTTTTACAGACAAACACTGTATTGTGGGTTACCTAGAGTTAGAGTAAACAATCAAGATCATGTCAAGATGCTAGACCCCATGTGGTCAGGTTCTGAAATTACATATAAAAATATTTTAAAAACCTGTAAATAATCCCAGAGTGGTGGCAAAATGTAAGAAACACCAAACCATAATCAAATAAACATGTTTTTTTTTTTGAGTCTGTGGATGTGGTTCTCCTTAAAGTATATATCTGTGTACCACATACTTGAATCATGAATAGTTCACTAATGACACCTGATTTTGATGTTCCTAGTAGAGTAAATGAAGAGGTGTTTGTTATTCCAAAATATAAAAATGCAGTTCTAATAAGCTGTCCTGTTTTATTTTGGACTATGAGCTAAATATCTAAATGAATATGTGAACTACATTGATTTTTTTTTCCATAATAAATCTTTATTATTATATTATTTTCATACATCATTAAAAACAAGAACAAAAATTAAAAAAAAAAAAAAAAAAACTGCTAATATCACTAACCATCACACCAAACAAATATACAATATTTACAAGAATGCTTCCATGTGAAACATTAATGATAGAAGAAAAACAGAGTAATTAATAACATTTCAAGTAATAGTTTGATTACAAAATTCTCTCCAAACATATAAATAATTGTTAATACCTTCAAATTAAAAGTATTATGCTAGTATAATATTAAATATCTGTTCCCAAATTTTTGGATTATTAATATTTTTCTTATGCGGATTTAAAAGTAGTTTATGAGCTAATATATGCCTTGTTGCCAAAACTCTAAAGTTTTCCCATGATGTTTTAGATGGGTCTAACCAATTCGTGGCTATATAAAGCTTCATTAATAAAAAAATATTAATATATATAATACTTTGTGATCTAGGGAGTTCTTTCGGGGGAATATGCAAAATCATAAATTTCCATGACAGCGTTGTGCTTTGGTAACCCATCTTCTGAAGTTGAATCTTAAGGGAATTCCAAAGCTTGTATATGCATTTCCAGCTCCAGAACATATGAAGGAGATCAGCCAGTTGATTCTTACAATATGGACAGGTTGGAGAGTTTTTAGAGTTAAATTTATGCAGGGTAAGGCGTGTATAATTATTCCATATCATCATCTGGGTATATATCAGTTTTTGGGGAGAAGTAGATTTGATAGTCAAGTCAATTGCTTTTAACGTAATACTTTTGTCTGTTAATAGGATTTTCTCTTCCCAGTAGTTTGATAACAAAACTTTATCATGAAATCTAAATTCTTTAATTAATTTATTTGTTGTTGTTATATATTTAATATTGTGAACTACATTGATTTTAATATACTTTTTTTGTGTTTCTAATTTTATGCAACTTTCATTTATTCCTGCCTCTATTTTTATATAGAAGCTCTTCGACATCTTCCAGGTACACCATGCACTTCTCTTCCACCTCCGCAGTTAGCTTCAACTCCAATTTCAGACACAGGATATTGCAGTGGAAAGACGACAAAGCTCCAGCCAGTTCTACCACCACAGCCTTCATCTTTGCCAGTGTTAATTCCTCCTCCTCCGCCCCCACTACCATCACCAGAATGCAGGGTCTCCAGTAGCTTAACAGCTGATGCAATGAGCAGAACACCTAATGTTAAAAGATCCACTGGCTTGGAACATACTGCAAAGAGCAAGACTGATAATGTTCCCAGTATGATGGATGTCCTTAAAGAAATGAACAGAGTTACACTGCGGGCCACTGAAAGGTAAGTTACATTGTGCAAAGGAGTTTTAGCATTCAGTGACAGTTACTTGTTTTAATTGGGGCATTCACAAATATGCCATATGAAAACAAGCTACAGCCATCCAAAATGCAAATCCCTCATTTCCTTTCTTCCTTTTGCTTATCCGTGTCTTGTGTAAAAGCTCTGAGTGCACATCATACTAAGGAAGGAAAAAAATATCTTACACTTGTTGAAGGTTTACCAGTGGAAAAGTGAAGCAAACAAAGAAAGACCTCTGGTATTCCACCACAGCAAAAATCCACCACGATAGAGTCTTGTGTCAAACAGCAGGCAAATTTAATGAAAAAAGTAAAAGCAGCATTAAAATTCCATAATGATTAAATGATAAGCGCTTTCGGCTATTTAGCCATCTTCAGATCATTATCTTTTGGTAGCAATGCTTAGTATTTATACTAAAAACTAACCAATAAGGTTTAGAATCAATTGACTTCTAAACCAATCTAGAAGTCAATTAAATTTGCCTGCTGTTTGACACAGGACTCTATCGTGATGGATTTTTGCTGTGGTGGAATACCAGAGGTCTTTTTCTTCATCATACTAAGGAAGGTCACTGTGGTAAACGCACTCCTCCAGTGTAGATATGTCACCATTGCAAACTAATAAAAGTAATTTTTTTTCACTTATTAATCATTCCAGTCAAGGGGTGTCACAGTGGCACAGTGGATAGCATTGTCGCCTCACAGCAAGAAGTTCCCCAGTTCGATTCTCAACTGGAGTGCCTTCTGTGCGGAGTCTGCATGTCCTCCTTGTATTCGCGTGGGTTTTCTTCAGGTGTTCTGGTTTCCTCCTACATTCCAAAGATATGCATTAGGTGGAATGGGCATTCTAAATTGGCCACAGGTGTATGTATGCATGCAAGTGTGTGGTGTGGATGATCTACCAAGGCAGGGCTAGCCACCCAGCAGTGTAAACCTTGGCTGTAGATTGTCACTGTTGATCCCATGTGCAGAAATGGGGAAAAGGGTTTTTTGGATGGATGAAGCATTCTAGTCAAGGCATTAATCTGTATTACTGCTTATCAGGTTCAAAGGTGTGTACTAGGTTAATGGCCCTGGAGCTTTTACAAGCCTAGTCCATAAGATTACCCTAGCATTGTGTTACCCGACCTTAGTTCCCAGTGCCTCTGTCGAGTAGAGCCACTGGAGTAATCCCCGGGGGTGAATTTTCTATTTCCCATCCACTCATCAAGATCTCTCTTGAAGAGGGCCAGTGAGGTGCTCTGCTTGACATGTATGGGAAGTCTATTCCACAGCATGGGCAGTCTCTGGGTTATGAATCTGTCCCTCCAGCATGTTCTGTTGATTGTGGTAATGAGGTTGAGGTCTCTGGAGCGTGTGATGCGGAGGGATTGGGTTTTCTTTAAATGTAGCATTTCTAACAGAGCTGGGTCACATGGCTGTGTAAGTCAAGCAGAGATCGCCTCTTAAGTAGGCGATTTGAGACAGAGAATAGTTGGAGTTTATTGTGCCTGTCCATATAGAATAAATGTTTAAGGCCTAGGATCCTTTTTGTGAGGTACTTTTGCAGCCTCTCCAGTTGTTGTGTCTATTGAGGTACATGCCAAATGGAGCATTGTACTCTCTGATTGGCCTAATGAGGGAAGAGTAGAGGGAGACAATGACCTCTTTCTTCCTGGATGTAAAACCCTTAGTAATGAGATGTGCCACATAGAAGGAATTTGACCACAGTTGCAATGTGGTGGTCAAAAGAGAGGTTGCTGTCGACCTGTGTTCCCAGATCTCTTATAAGGCCTCCTGTATTCAGTGGACTACTATTGTTGTGGAAATTCATGGGAACTAGGTTTTTCCCAAGGGGGTGACGACACATTTTTTGGCATTGAGCTTAAGGCCATGGTTCTGACACCAGTCGTTGGTCTTAGTGAGGCCTTTCTGTAGGATGTCTGCATCACTTGGGGAGTTAATATAATGGCACCCAACTTGCAATCATCTGCAAACTTTGTAAGCCAGATTCCTTTCCTGTTGGCCTGGACCTCAGAAAAGTAGATACCAAACAGGAGAGGACCCAGGACCGAACCCTGTGGGACTCTACTCATGACTGATCTGCAGTCTGACTTGGAATCAGCTACTTTCACACTGTGGGTTCTATCTGTGAGCCAGTTTGCAACCTACCTAGTCGTATAGGGGTTAATGCCTAGCTTTGAATTTTTCTATGATTCTTGAGTGAGGAATGGTATCAGAGGCCTTGGTCAGATCAAGGTAGGCTGTATGAACCACCTTGCCTTCATCCACAGCTCTGGTGACTGACTCAAAGTCTACCAAGTTGAGCAGACATGATCTAACCTTCACAAAACCAAACTGTGTGGGATCTAGAGTTTGGAGATTCTCTATATCCTTGTTTATTAGGTCCATGATGATGCGTTCCATAGTTTTGCATATCAGACTTGTCAGGCTAATGGGGCGATAGTTCCTAGGGTCTGTAGTCGCTCCTCCTTTGTGGAGAGGGATGACTGTAGCAGTGTGTCATTTGGTAGGGACAGAGGCTCTGATTGAACAGGGCACACAGGTTAGGTTCCAGTTCACTCTGTAGTTCTTGTATAACATAGCCAGGGATATTGTCAGGTCCCACAGAAGCTGTATTCTTAGCCTTGGCCAGTGCTGTTTTAACCCATGCAGCAGTGATACTGGGTGGCTGTCAGTCTACTGGTATTGTGATTGGTCCTTTGGGGGGGTGAGAGGGGTAAAGTTGGCACTGAATCTGTCGGCCAGTATAGTGGCAATATCTGTTGGCTTGGTATAGGAGTTACCAGTGTGCAGTAGCTCGGACCAAATCTGGGTATTGCCGTGGAGATCCTTTACATAACTATAGAAAGCCTTGTGGTTGTCTTTACTATCTGCTGCAATTCTGTTTTCATAGCTAGCTTTAGAGGATTTGATGAGGGGTCTCAACTTTTTGTTGAGGCTGATAAGGGAGTTTTTCCAGTCTTGGGACTTTACCTTATTCCGCATGTTTCCTCCTTCTGTTGTAGAGTTTATTTATGGCAGGGGACCACCAGATTGGCTTCCTTTTTTTGGAGGAGAGCGTCTTGGTTCTGTTGGATATGGTGGGGGGGGGGGCACTTTCAGAGCAGATGCAGGTACACCCTTTTCCTTGATACCAAGAAACTGACCCAATTGCTAGTTTTGAAAGTTGGACATTTGATCTGACATTCTGATTTTCTTTCATTCTTCAAAAGTTGGGTTTGAATCTGACTCTGCTTCTTCTTCCAGATCATAGAACACTTGAGCTCAGATTTCATTTGCCACCATTGCGATCAGATGTAGATTTAGAGCTCTCAAGCATTTTTTTCAGATAATAGGTTCATAGGTTAGTACTAAGCTAACTGCCCTTGCTAGTCATTTTAAGCCTAGCCAATTATCCCTTGTGAGACTCAAACCGTGCACCTTGTGTTTATAAGGCAAAAACCTTAACCATTAGGCCACCCTCCCATCCCAAGTGAATTTTCACTTGTTTATAAGTTTAACTTTAACTACCTTTTTTTTTTACCTTTCAGTAATTACTCTTTTCTCCCTTTAACCCTTTTTACATGTTAGTCTTCCTTTCTCGTACTGTTTCAGTACCATTTATACCATAGCTGGTAGTTCTTTCCCTTTACCACTTGTATTTTGATACTACTACTACTTCTACTTATCATCGTTGTAATTCTTTCCTCCTTTCTTTTCCTTTTGTCTAATAAAAAAAAAATCTTTATTTGGCCTTAAATTTTCAATGTCAGATAAGCTGTCTGGTTTCAAGAAATTTGTGGCATGTGGACATAAAAAACAATCAGATGCCAACACTGAATGGGTATATTGTCTAGGCTGTAAGCACCTAGGCATTGATTGTGACATATGCAAGGGTTTCAACTCCTGTGCAGTAATAGAATGAACAAGTTGATACGTAGGGGTCTAATTCTCTCTAATCATTCCTCTGAAGCTGCTGGGGTTCAAACCGCTAAGAAACAAGATAAGAAAGGTGATTCTGTTGCCAAAGATTCTCCCAACAGATCTCAGATTGTCCTCCTACTTCTGTGTCATCTTCAGCGCTATCTATGGCGTCACAGGCTAAACTTTCAAGAAAATCAGATCTGACTGTTCTGGATATGAAGTTAGAATCCAAGGGGATCTTTTAGATCTTTTCTCCAAGTCTGATCTCTAAGCATATAACATACAGAATTCCTTCACTTCTAGAACAGTCTCCTAGGCGACATTTGAGGCCGCATTCTACTGCTTCCTCTCTTCAGTCTTCTAGGAGCCTATCTGAAGCAGATGTGGCTAGGATAATGAGGAAGTTCCTCAGTATGCAAATTCAAATGGGAGTCCTCTTGGTTCCACCCCCATCAGATCCTGAGAGCCTTCATAGAACCACACCACCTATCATATCTCCTTCTCCAATCCATCCTTCTGTTTCAGAGCCATCAGATCCAAAAGCCTTGGGGTGATCTTTCTTGGATCCGAAGATTTTGGCTTGTTTGACTCTGGTTTCTTTTGATTTGTCTGGCCCAGAGTATCTTGGAGGTGGGCGACTCTGGGAATTGAAGTGTCAGAGCCAGCTCCAGGGTGTTGGAGTTGACTGAAATTGAAGAAGTCGCCTCTTCCCCTCAGAGCATCGGCATTAGATAGCTTGGCTCTGACTCCCTCCTTGGTGGTTTGCTAGCAAGACAGCGGGAGCTGATGATCCGGGAGCCTGCTTTTTTGGATCTGTTTCTTCTTCCTCCAGGTGCTCTGCCTTCATGGTTCAGACAGCCCTGTCTTCTTCGGATTAGACTTCCCTGTCTCATTCGATTTTGCATCCAGAGCCTCGTTTATCCATTCCACTGGGACAGCCGATGTGAACCAGTCTCCAGCCCACCCAGCAGGGTATCGTTATCTTTTCCGGTACCTCCCCAGAGCATCCCACCAAGGAGGTTCCTCGGAAATAAACATGCAAAAGGAAAGGGAAGCACTTAGACTCCCCACAAGTGTTTTTAGTGAAGAAACTGATTTTTGATGATGGGGAAGCGTCCTGCAGATCACCATCTGATGATGTGTCCTTTGGAGACATCTTGGAGTTCCTCAAACAAAGTCGTGGTTGCCCCCCCCCCCCCCCCCACAATAATCCTTTCCAAGAGAAATCAGTGTTTCTGGAGGCTTTTGGATCTGGCTCGTGTACCTCCTTGATAACTCTACCTGCTGATGTGCTTATAGATTTAGTCTCTCGGCAAGTGTGGAAGCAGTCAGATACAGATGAGCCTGTACCTAAGAGATCCTTGTGCCATCCAAAAACCACCCACATTAGAGGAAATAACCACTTGTTGATGTCATAGTTGTTGCTGCAACCACGAGAAATGAACTAGCGAAACAGAGTTCTCCTGTCCATCCCCCTAACAAAGAATCTAAGGTGATAGACAGATTTGGGAAGTGTGCCTATGCTAAAGTGACTTTCCCTCTTGGGTTGCTGAAGTATTTGGCACAATGTACCAGACTTCAGACAGATTTGATCTAAGAACTTACTAAATCTTTCTCTGGGTCCATTTCATCCGAGGAAGGGGATACCATTTCTTTGCAGTTGGCCACCCTTCAGTCTATTTCCAGTTCATCTATGAAGCTCTCTCGTACTGCTGAAGGTACCTCACGGGTGGCGGGTTCAGGCATTTCCATTAGGAGACATGCGTGGATGCACTTGTGTGATTTTACAGAACCATTCAAATCTTTTCATCAATGCACCCTTTGATGGAATCTTGTTGTTTGGCCCCAGAGTGAAAGAGATGCACTCTTAAGTGCAAACGGAAGGGAAAACCCGGTATGCTGTGGGATTACATTTTTCTACTCAGTCTTTCTAGAAACCAACAAGGTGTTAGGAAAATGTGGTTCAAGAAATCCCAAGGTCCCTTTCAAGATGCCTGTGGATTGAGTTCCCCCAGGGGCAGACGTGGGGAACTCAAATGGACGGCCCCCAAGTCCCATGGCAGTGATGGCCCACATAAACAGGGAACTAGAGATACCTCTCAGACAGGTCCTATCAGTGTTCCTGAATGCAGACCCGACTGTCTGTGGAAGCAGTCGAGGGTAGTCTGTCCCTGCACCAGTGAGCCTGGCTAGATATCACAAAAGATTCAGGGGTGCTGATAATAATAGCCAGAGGTTATATCCTACCATTTTCTCATTTTCCTCCATCAGTTTTGAAGAAAATCCCCAATCTCCCACCCAGTCAGAGAGAAGCAGTGGCACTAGAAATAAAAAGCTGCTAGAAAAACCTTATCCAAGAGGTCCCCAGACCAGAGAGAGTTCGGAACTTATTCAAGATTCTTTTTTGTACCAAAACAGACAGGGGACTTGAGAGTAGTTTTGGATCTCCGCTTATTAAATCCATCAGTTCAGTATACAAACCTCTGGATGGTCATGTTTCAGTCCTTTCTGCTGTTTTTGTGCAAGTACGACTGGATGTGCTCTATAGATCTTCAAGATTCATCATCATCCCTCCTCAGCACATGTCCAATGGTCTCACTACACTCTTGTAGACCTTCCCTTTCACTCTTACGGATACCCGTCTGTCTTCAAGATTCATACTATCATATCAAAATGAACAGGCAATTCAGAAGATATCTACGCTTCTGGCTAGGAACCAGTCCATTACCAGTTCAGAGCGCTTGTCCTTTGGTCTTACCATAGCCCCCAGGGTGTTCACTAAGGGCATGGCAGTTGTAGCAGCTCACCTGAGACTGCTGGGATTCTGAGGGTTTCCACACCTGGACAGCTGACTCTTGACCGCTCCAACCAAGCTTCAATTAATGCAAGCAAGGGACTACTTACTCCAGCTTTGCTGTCGTCTGGGGATATCTGTCAGTTGCAACAAATCTCATCTCACTCCATCTCAAACTTTGAAATTAATCTGTGCTCATTTCAATACAGCCACTCAAATAGATTCACTCTCTCTGTCTCGTATGCAAACTGTTCAATTCCAGGTCAAAAACATTATTCAGAATTCTTCTCTTCCAACGCGTCTAATATTTATTTATTTTATTTTACATTTGTTGACCGGGAAAGTCCGACTGGATATATTTCCATTTTCAGTGGAGGCCCGGGGAGAAAAGCTCCAAATACAATAAAGAAATTTTGTAAACATAATTAAAAAGGATTTTTGACTATTAAAACCCAACTTAAACTTTAAACATACTTAATATACATATTTTTTACAAGTACAGTCATAGAGAATAACATAACACAGGGAGTTGTTACATGGCTAACAACAATTCTTTAGGAATAGTTAAAAAAGGGAAATAAACAAAGCAAGAGGAATCCAGTACTATTGACTTAAAAATGAGAAGCAAAAAGGAGACAGTGTCAGTCAGGATTTGAGCATGGACATAGCCATTGTGGTTTTAGGAAGATTTTAAGTTGTTTTTTGAGAAGAGGAATGGATGTCAGGGATGTTAGTTCTCTTGGAAGCTTGTTGCAAGGGTTACTAATCGAGTTAATAAATAGGCAGTCCCCAGATTTGTTGCTGGACTTTAGGGTAGAGAGACAAGTACTCTTTTGGCAGATCGTAAGGTTAAAAGATTTTGTTAGGGGCTAATAAGGTTTCTGAGTATGGGAGTATTTGAGGGATGATGCAGGATCTTGTAAATGGTTATGAGTTGCTGAAAAAGAAACTGGCTTTGCAGTTCTAACCATCCGAGAAGTTTGAGATTTTTGCAGTGGTGGGAACGAAATGGGGCATCAGTGGCAAATCTGGCTATGTTGTTCTAAGATGTTGCCAACTTATTTATATTGCTTTTGAAGAGGTTTGTATAAATTGGTGAGGCATAGAGGAGGGTAGAGATTAGGTGAGTTTGGGCAATAGTAATCCTGGCTGAAGGAGTAAGAAAGGGTTTAATTCTGTACAGGGAGCCAAGTTTTCTACTAACTGATTTGATAGTTAGATTGATATGAGTGTCAAAATTAAGATTGTGATAAATTATTACCCCTAAACGTTTGGTGGTTATGTCAGGAGCTATTAATGTACCAGTTTTAGAGATGACTGTGAAGTTTATGGTGGGGGGATTTTTGAGTGGGAGTGAACAATAGTAATTTATTTTGCAAGCTATGGGATCCATATAAGTGACAATCATTCTTGTACTGCTGGCCAGGTTCCATATAAAAATCACCCAATGGACACTCAACTCAATGACCTGTTTTCCAACATCCATTATCTAGGCCAGTCAAAATAACTCAAGCTTGCAAGAATTACTTCCTCTGGTGGATCCCCTCCAGTTAAATACAAGAAAGCCATTTATTTGTTCTTCCTCAACCCAAGGCCACAGTGACCATGAATGCCTCTCAGATCTTGTGGGGGAGCAGTTCTTGAGAAAGACAGTTCAAGGGACGTAGTCCGCCCAAGAGGCCAACATGGATATCAATGTCCTGGAGATGAGAGCTGTCCTCTTAGTGTTACAGGCCTTTTAAGGTACTCTCCCAACTGGGACTATTGTGATTCAGACTGACCATGTCTGTGGTCTGGTACATCAACAAACAAGAGGGAACCAGATCTTACCTTCTTTGTCAAGAAGGTATGAGGGTATGCAAATGGTGATCTCGAATTGCTTTGATAGTAATGCACGTCCCAGGGAAGTCCAACATGATTGCAGACACATTAAGCAGGTCCATTCTGATGCCTCATGAGTGGTCTGTCAATATCAACGTGTTGGAGATGATTTTCCATTGATGGGACCAACCATGCTTCAAACTTTTTGCATCTCCCCTTAACAATATGTGAAGCAGGTTCTTTGCCCTGATCACCACACTGGGGAGTCAGAGGGATGCTCTGCTTCACACTTGGCCCTCTGGTCTCCTTTATGCTTGCCCCCACCATTGTCCCTCATTCCCAAATTTCTCCAGAAAGCATTTTGATTAAAGAGCACAGTTATCCTCATTGCCTCTTGCTGGTGTCATCAGATCTGGTTCCCTTCCTTTGTCCTCATCTTCTACATCCACCCTGGATCCAACTGCAGGCCACCTGTCTCACCCAACAGACTCCTAGAGTACAATTAGTGGCCATTTCCAACTTTCATATAGGAGTAGATAATTCTACTTTAGCTTCCTCTAAGCTTTGCAAAGCTTTTCTCAGAGGAACCTACTTCCTTGGATGTCCTCTAAAGGATCCTTCTCCTCCCTGGGATTTAAATATTGGTCTTCAGGCCTTGAGTCAACCCCCTTTTAACCATAAGATAAATCTGAAGTTTTTGACCTGGAAAAAAATATTTCCTAGTTGCTATCACTTCTGCCTGAATAGTGTCTGAACTTCAAACACTGTCTTTTAAACCTCCTTATTTAGGATAGGGTCTCTCTATGGATGAATCCTTCCTTTTTACCAAAAGTGATGTCCGAATTAATATTAATCAGGTCATCAACCTCCCAGTCTTCTTTCCTAACTTTTCGAACAAAGGAGAATATATATGTTGCATCTTTTGGATGTCCACAGAAGTTAAATTTCTACCTTCACAGCACCAAATATTTGAGAAAATCTGAACAATTGTTTGTTTCCTTTTGTGATTCAAAACTAGAAAAAACAATATCTAAAGTGACTTTGGCCAAATAGTTGACCGATGGTATTACCTTTGTTTATGAGAAAGTAAGTTTCTTTACCAAATCCTTCAAGATTCCATGAGGTCTATGGTGACTTTGTTAGCCTTTGTGCCTAGAACTTCCTTGGATGATAATTGTGCAGCTACAACTTGGGCTAATCCTCATACCTTGATTGCTCATTACAAACTGGATCTGGTCTCTAGGAGAAGAGCAGCATTTGGCTCAACTGTGCTCCAGAATATCCTTCCTTAGAGTCCTCACAGGATTTAGGTAGCTGGCAACTCTATTCCAACTGTTGAATGAATAAAAATGACATCAGATAAAAAAAAAGTTATGCACTCACCATAACATTCCATCTATGTTGTCCGTTTTCATTTTTCCTTGACTTCCCACTCACCTATCCCCTCCTTTTTTATTCCTGGATAGATTGAAGAGTATTAGAGGAACTTCTGTTCTTTATTTGAGCTCCAGCTTCCATTCTTTTCATAATTTCTAGTGCTGTATAAGTCTATGGGCAACAAACTAGATCTGAGGTATGTTAGGTGGCTTGGGCATTATGGGTAAAGGGAGGAACTCGAGAGTTCAAGTATTATACGATCTGGAAGAAGTGGCCGAGATGAATCCGAGGATCGGATCTGAACCCAACTGTTGAAGAATGAAAATGGACAACATAGATGGAACGTTATGGTGAGTGCATAACTTTTTTTTTTTTTTTTTTTTTTTTTTTTAACTAAGTTTTGGCATGTTAGAGGCTTGCACTTAATACATTTCCACAAAGTCTTTAGGCTTTGTTTTACCAGGCTTCTAAAGATCCTTGTGGATCAATAATGTAAGTACCTGTGAACCTTGGGTATAAACAAATGGCTTTGTATAAACTTACGGTATTTTGTTGCAGTGTAGCATTTACTAACAGCTCTTTCATGATAGAAAAGAGAAGCAATTCACTCCGGATTTTTCAGTTTGGGAATTTGCTATTTTTTTGTTGTATGTTCATTCATCAATGCATGTTTGAGTTCTGCAATTAAACAAGTATAGTTATCTTTAGCAGTCACTCTGATGTGGCACATTTCCCCCTCTCTCTCTTTTTTTGTATGTTTTTTTTTATACCTTTGTTACCCTTCACTAACCATCAGTTCTCCTCCCTGGTCTCAAGTTGGCCCATTCACTCCAATGTTGCCATCTGAACAAAGGTCAGGCTTCCTGGGAAGAGTTCATTAAACTGCAGATGGATGGCCTTAAACCCTAGTTCTCCCATGCTAGGTTCACTTTCTAAGTGGATGGGACTCTGAGGTGAACATCCCCCATCTCCATGGTGGCCTGCTTATTTTGGTGTCCTCCCCTTTGGAGGTATGCAGTGGCACACTGCAAAAATATGCCTTTGCTCTGAGGTCACACATCACCACCTCTGCAGTCCCACTATTACTTACAATATGGTGTGCACTATACTGTGTCCTCTAGTATGCAGTGGCAGTCGCACTCATCCTCTGCATGTACCTTCCAGTGGTGGGACTGCCAGCTGAACACTAGTCACCTGAGTTGTAGACAGGGCTTCATCCCTCTATATATCATGGAGCTGAGTAAGCGTGGCATATTTCTGAAATTTCTGCCTCTTCTGGATTCAGAAGTGGATGCACCTCTGGCTCTTACACATTGTGATGTCAGGCACCAGACTAGCAAGTAGAACTAAATCACTACACTTTCCAGATAGTATTTGTAGAGGGCCAATTTGTCACTTTTAATTAAGGTGTATCCACCTTTTGTATTTCATTTTTCATCTGGATTTGTTTAGTACTGGCTCTTCTGCCTGAGAAGAACCATGACTGGTCTCATGCTTTGGAAGGTACTACCATAGATGGCAAAATATTCCCTTAGGTATTCTATAAATTGAATACTTATACCATTATCTATAGGATAACGAGTAGAAGAGATTGAAAAAAGGATGATTTCAATATATAGGGCCCAATTCCAAAAGACTTGCTTTCAGTGTAAGTGACAGCTTACACTGAGAGCAGATCTTTTGGAATCTGGCCCCTGATGTAAGCCTGCTTATAGGTTCATAAGTGTATAGTAGGCTAACAACCACTGGGGCATTTATAAGCCTAGCCATACAACTCAAATGTATCCCAAGAGTTATTGTGCCATAGAAGTCATTTTAAGGGGTTTTTGTTGAGACGTGATTTAATGGCTGCCTCTGTCTGAGACATAGGTGTCAGAGCAGGGGTGAATTTCTGATTTCCCATCCAATGGTCCAAGTTGCCTTTGACTAGGATTAGGAGCAGGCTCTGCTTCATACAGATGGGAAGCCTAATCCAGAGAATGGGGATTCTCTGAGATGCGTGCTTGTCCCTTCAATGTCCTAGGTAAGTTGCAAGATCTAGTAGTTCTTGTGCTGTTCAGTTTGTGGTTATACAGAAGGTCCATCAGAGCAGGATACAAGATGCCTTGCATGCATAGGCATAAACTGCTTCTCCGCAGTCTGTAAAAAACAGAGGGGAAAGAGAGAGAGAGGGCTTTGAGGTGATCTGCACAGTACATTGTGTTTACACCGTATATTCTTTTTGTGAGGAACTGCAGTGGACATCCCAGATGTTCTGTGTGTTTCACTGTTGCAGTCATCACATTTGGGTTATCTGCTTGCAGTAGCCTTCAGTTGGCCTGATTATCAAAGTCTTGGGTCCTGCTTTGGTTGCTGTCTCATCTTCCATGATGTCAGGTAGTCAGGGGTATAAAGCATGCAGCCGATGCCATTACATCAGTCTTTCTTGCCGTGTGGTGCCTGAAACAGAAACAGTTCACAAGTGCCGGTCAGCCGACTCCTGAAATTTTTGTTTTTGAGTTTCAGAACCGAAATCTTCAACTAAGCCAAGTACCCCATTGAGGAAACTTTTTCTTGCTATAAACCGATGTCAGTAAAAGTTAACAATTGTATTTCTTGTGGAAAGCAAATACCTCATAAAGATTTTCATATGTACATGACATACCTCACTGTTGGTTTTGTGCATTATTTAAACCACAAACTATTCGTCGTAGGTTTATTTACGCTTCTAAATATTTTGGTACTCTGTTCAATTATCCAGAAATGGCTTTGGTAAGCCACCTGACTACTGACATTCTGAAAAAATGCAAAGATAAAGGCAGACAGACCGCATAGGTCCAAACTGCCCACGACGCTTCTCCTAAGCTAGTCGCCAGTTCGCCGGTACTCAGGCGCTTTTGCAGCCCCTGATACCCGCTACTTCAGATTTGCAGGCCTCTACTGAGACCCATTCGGAGTGCGGTATGCCGCAAGATGCTTCTTCAACCGTGGAACCTGCAAATGTCTCTACCTTGGATGGGTCCTGAGCCGCTGTGCAGGCACCGGCTTCTGAGGGTGCATTCAGGTCTAGTGACTTGCATATTAAATCAACGCCATCTTCTTCTTCAAGGCCTAAAACCCGATCTATGCCTAGAAACCGATGCCCAGACTGCATGGTCAGGCCTCTATGCCTAAAAAACAAATGATAAGAATGGCTGAAGACCTTATTACTCTAATCAGAGGAAGCCACCCTTCCCCCTCTAAGAGACCTAGGACTGATTTGCCTTCAGATTTTTCTGATCAGGACTCTGAAATTTCTGTTTCCTCTGATGATCAGGATTTACCCTTATCTACCTATGAGGATTCTGATGCAGAGGACTCCATTCCCTCTGCTTCCCCTCCAGAGGACTTCTCTTTTGGTGAAACCTTACATACCGTTAGGGAGCATTTTCCTGGGAAGGCCAGGATTACTCTGACTCTAAAAAGAGGCTTAGGGATTTCTTACTCCTGCCCCAACACAGGCCTTTAGCTAGCCCTCCTGTACTGGACATTGTTGATGATGCCTTCTCGGAATCTAGCCTGGCCCCCGACTCTTTGCCTCCTGCTCCCAAAAAACCTGATGGGTATTACAGGGTTCCTGACTCTCACAAGTTCCTCTTTAAGAATCCTACTGTGGATCCTGAGACCATTTCACAGGGACCCAAGGGCATTAAGGCTACTACTGCCAAAAATCCTAACCCCTCTGATAGCGATTCCAGGGCACTGGATAGATGGGGTAAGAAGGTATACACTTATGCAACCTTGGCCATTAGGGCCTTAAGCTGCCAGTTTCATATGTTAAAGTATCAGCAGCATATTATTGGATTGTTTAAACAGAAAATTATGTTGATTCCTGACTGTGCTGAAAATAAAGAATTACAGGATTTAATGCATTCTGCTGAACAAGTTGGTAAACATTCTTTGCAATGTGGTTTTGATTCATTAGAGGCATCTTGCAGGACTGCTGTCACTGGGTCTGTACTTAGAAGGCATGCTTGGCTTAAGGAGCAATCATTGCCAGATCATGTTAAAGCTAAATTGCTGGATGCTCCCTTAAACCAAGACCGCCTGTTTGGCAACAAAGCAGAAGTAGTACTTAAAAAGATGGAGGAAAAAGCTAAATTTATGCAAACCGTTAAAGATTTCCTGCAAGTACATCCTCCCAGATTTAGTAGGCATTGGTCTTCTAAGAATTGGTCCTTTCCTGCCTCTTCCAGACCTTCTCAGTCCAAATCCAGAACCAGCAGAACACCCAGGCTTCAGTCCCAAGGTACTCACATGACTAAGCAGTGGGAGGCTCCCACTTCCAAAGCAGGGAGTAGTAAGACTCCCCCTTATGGTAAACTGTCTCAATGACTTAACTTTAAAACTTCCAAGCCCTGCACAACTGTCTGTTCCTTTAGGGAGAAAGATTGCCCTCTAGGCAAAAAATTGGGAACTCATTACCCAGGACAAATGGGTTTTAAATATAGTTTCCCAAGGATACAGATCCCACTTCCACTCCTTACCAACTCCAAATGGTTGGCCAGATCTACCCCCAAATCAGTGGTCAGACGCTCTCTTGAGCATCAGGGCTATTCAACCTGTCCCAGAAAAAGAAAGAGGACAAGGTTTCTACTCAAGACTTTTCCTGGTGCCCAGGCAAGACAACTACTGGCGTCCTATCCTGGACCTGTCTATCCAAAACACATTTTTGATGATCCCAAAATTCAAGATGCTAGCTCTTCACCAGCTGCTTCCTGTGCTAGGCAAAGATGCCTGGTTGGGTAACACTAGATTTAAAGGAAGCCTACGTGCACATCCCAATAAGGGAATCTTGCAGAAGATACCTACGTTTCAAAGCAGGCTACATGCACTATCAGTTCTCTACACTGCCCTTTGGCTTATCTACTGCACCCAGGGTATTCACAAAGTGCCTAGCTCCAGTCACTGCATTTTGCAGGCAAAGAAATATTCAAATATACCCATACCTGGACGATTGTCTAATTCAGGCAGAAAGCCAGGACCTACTATTGAATCATCTGGCATTTGTACAGAAATTGCTAACTTCTCTGGGGTACACCATAAACGAAAAGAAATCACATCTTGTACCCTGGGAGCAAGCTTGAACACAACTTCCCGGGATGGCTTACCTCACGCCAGAGAAACAAGTTCATTTGACAGCCTACTTCAAACTTCTGGCCACAAAGACCAAGCTATCTGCGAGAAAAATACTGCAAGCCCTGGGGTTCATGACCTTCTGCATGCTCCTAATTCCATATGCAAGACTGCATATGAGGAAGCTACAGTGGTATATAAAAAGCCTATGGTGTCAACATTCTCAGGAGCTAGAAGCAATGATTCCTATCATATCTTGTCTACAGACAGAGTTCCTTTGGTGGGCAGAGGTCTGCCACCAAAACAAGGGACTGCCATTCACTCTACCCCCTGCCACCCAAACCTTAGCCACAGACGTTTCAGACTATGCATGGGAGGCTCACTTGGCAGGGAAGTGCATTCAGGGCAAATGGAACCCAAGTCAAATGCACCTGCATATCAATCAAAAAGAAATGTTAGCTGTACAGAATGCTCTGACAGCCTTCAAGGACCACATTCTTCCAGGACAATTAATGGTAAAGACGGACAACACCACTGTTATGTGGTACATAAACAAGCAGGGGGGACCCACTCATACCCTCTCTGCAGACTAGCCATGGCTCTGTGGAACCCAGCCTTGAGCTACCAAGTGCACCTACAGGCTCAATTCCTGCCAGGAATGCTAAATACATTGACAGACGAGCTAAGCAGAAATCACATGGATCCACACGAGTGGAAACTGGAACCAAAGATATTCAATATGTGGAGAAACAAATGGGGGAGCACAGAGATATACCTGTTTGCCTTCCCCCAGAACTACCAATTGGACAAATTCTGCACAAGGACTCCCCACAAGCAAGCTTGGAAAGTGGATGCCCTGGCCTTCACCTGGACAAACCTATCAGTTTATACCTTTCTCACTCTGCCTCTCCTCTCCAAGGTACTACTGAAGATCAAACAGGACAAACCAAGGACAATACTTATTGCACCAGACTGGCCACGCCAACACTGGTACCCCCTTTTGTGCAGTGTGTCACTGCTGGCACCATGGCACCTGCCTCAGACCCCTGCTCTGCTGTCCCAACAGGAGGGCCAGATTCTGCACCCACAGCTTTGAATCTTGAACCTGGCAGCCTGGCTAATTACCTGATCTCTCCTTTATCATCCCTCAGTAAGCAAGTGATGGATGTCATTCTGGAGGCAAGGAGGCCTAGTACTAGAAAATCCTATGCTGAAAAATAGAAAAGATTCTGTTCCTAGAACCAAACTCAAGGGATGGACACAGCAGCGCCCAATTTACCTCAGATTCTTCAATACTTAACTGAGATGCTTCACAAGGGCTTTTCCTTTTCCTCCATCAAAATTCATGCCTCAGCCATTTGAGCGCATTACAACACAGAACCACCCCTCTTCTCTCATTCACTACTGAAGCAGTTCTTCAGAGGGGCCAAAAATGTAAGACCACCCAGGAGAGCCCCTACTCCAGCCTGGGACCTTAACTTTGTATTGAAAAAACTCACTGTACCTCCTTTTGAGCTAGCTGCAAATGCAGAGTTGAAATTCTTTTCTTGGAAAACAGCCTTCCTTTTAGCCATCACTTCAGCAAGAAGGGTGTCTGAATTACAGGCCCTCATGGCTGTGGAGCCTTTCATAATCTTTCATGCGGACAGGGTGTCCCTCAGGACCAATCCCTCCTTCATGCCCAAGGTGGTATCCAGTGTGGCCCTTAAATCAGTCCATTAATTTGCCAACCTTCTTTTCTAATCCAAAGAACAAAGGGGGATGAATACTGCACTCCTTAGATGTGCACAGACAACTTAGATTTTACTTGGACAGGACTAAACCTCTCAGGAAATTTGAACAGCTGCTGGTTGCATTTGCTGCAGGGGCAGAGGGGAAGGCCATTTCAAAGCAAACCATTTCAGAATGGATAGGCCATTGCATTCATTTCTGCTATAAGCACCATGGAAAACCTACCCCACAGGGGATAAGACCACATTCAACCAGGGCTGCATCTACCTCTAAAGCCTTTCTCGGAGGTGTCCCTACCAGGGGCATCCTAGAAGCTGCTACCTGGAGTTCTGTACATACCTTCACCAAGCATTACCATTTGGCAATTTTTTCTAAATCCAGAGCTGGCTTTGCCACTGCAGTCATGCAGGGCTTTATAGCTGGCCCTAATGCTCTCTAATTAACTCCTCCCATCCTTAGCTTTGGGAATCTACCCAAATGTGATGACTACAAAAGTGAAACACGAAGAACATAGTACAGTTGTGTACACTTACCATAAATGTAGATGTTCGAGTGTATTCACTGTTGCAGTCCTCATTACCTTCCCCCCAGCCCCCTGATGCCTATTGGCTATACCTCCTTTCTTGTTTACTATGCTTAAAGCTTTTTGGTGTATTTGCTTTTTTGTTGGAGGTGTAACCTTGTATATATAATTGCTTCCCATTATGGGGGCACCTGACATCTGGGGCAAGAAAAACTGATGTAATTGTGTCGGCTGCATGCTTTATACCCCTGACTACATGACGTCATGGAAGATGAGACAGCAACTGACGCAGGACCCAAGACTTTGATAATCAGGCCGACTGAGGGCTACTGCAAGCAGATACCCCAATTGTGATGACTGCAACAGTGAATACACTCGAACATCTACATTTATGGTAAGTGTACACAACTGTACTTTGTTGCATGTGTGTGGTCAGGTTCACACAGATGGGGGTATTGTACTCAATGGTGGGTGTCTGATGATGGCTGATTGCAGTGGCACAATGACTCAACTGGACCTAGATGTCTTACTTTTACTTGTAAGTTGAGTGACATAAAATAATTTTTTTACAATCTTAAACACATGTCGGTTGAAGGTCGGGTCACTATCTACATGAGTCCCAAATCCACAACTACTGCATCTACTTTTAGGGGCGTTTTATCAATGAATTAGTTTCCCCTGGGTGTCAGACTTCTCAAAAGATACTAGTATGCATTTCTTGGCATTGAGTCTTCATCGGTGGCTTTGACACCAGTCATTTGTCTATGATGTTCTTCATGTTTCACTGTTGCAATCATTACATTTGGGTTATCTGCTTGCAGGTAGCCCTCAGTCGGCCTGATTAACAAAGTCTTGGGTCCAGCATCGGTTGCTGTCCTTTCTTCCATGACGTCAGGGGGTATAAAACATGCAGCCGACGCCATTACGTCAGTCTTTCTTGCTGTGCGGTGCCTGAAGCAGAAGCAGTTCACAAGTTCCGGTCGGCCAACTCCTGAAATTTTCATTTTCAAGTTTCAGAACCGAAGTCTTCAACTAAAGCTAAGTACCCCATTGGGGAAACTTTTCCTTGCTCCTTACCGATGTTAGTAAAAGTTAATAATTGCATTACTTGTGGAAAGAAAATACCTCATAAAGATTTTCATTCGTACTGTATTCCTTGCCTAGGCCCTGATCATGATGTACCTCGCTGTCGGTTTTGTGCCTTAAGCAATGAACTATTCGTCATCTGTATATTTACACTTCAAAATATTTTGGTTCTCTGCTTAATTGTCCAGAAATGTCGTCGGTTAGCCATCTGACTACCGGGATTCCGAAAAAACGCAAAGATAAAGACAGAGACAGGCCGCCGAGGTCCAAAACCGCTGCCGACGCTTCTCCTAAGCCAGTCGCCAGTTTGCTCAGTCAGTGAGGTGCTTTTGCAGCCCCTGAGACCCGCTACTTCTGATTCGCAGGCCTCTACTGAGACCCATTCGGAGTCCGGTATGCCGCGAGATGCTCCAACTATAGAACCCGCGGATGTCTCTACCTTGGTTGCTTCCGGAGCCGCTGTGCAGGCACCGGATTCTGAGGGTGTATTCAGGCCTACAGACTTGCATATTAAACTGACGCCTCCTTCTTTACTTGGACCTAAATCTCGATCCATGCCTAAAAAACTGACACCCAGGCCACATGCTCAGGCCTCTATGCCTAAAAAACAAATGATAAGAATGGCTGAAGATCTAATAACTCTAATTAGGTGTAGCCAACCCCCCCCCCCACTTCTAAGAGGCCTAGGGCTAAAGTTGATTATGAATCTTCTGATCAGGATTCTGTTTTTTCTGATTCTTCTGATGATCTGGATTTGCCTTATCTACTTATGAAGATTCTGATGCAGAGGACTGCATTCCCTCTGCTTCCCCTCCTGAGGATTTTTCTTTTGGGGAAACCTTACATAGGCTAAGGGAGCATTTCCACTTGGAAAGCCAGAATTTTTCTGATTCAAAAAAAAGGCTTAGGGATTTCCTTCTCCTACCTCAGCATAGGCCTTTAGCTATTCCTCCTGTACTAGACATTCTTGATGATGCTTTTTCGGAATCTAGTTTAACCCCTGATTCCCTGCCTTCTGCTCCCAGTAAACCTGACAAGATACTACAGGGTCCCTGAGTCCCACAAGTTCCTTTTTAAAAATCCTATTGCAGATCCAGAGACTATTTCACAGGGGCTCAACAAGGGCATTAAGGCTTCTACTGCTAAAAATCCTACTCCTTCTGATAAAGACTCCAGGGCGCTGGGTAGATGAGGTAAGAAGGTTTACACTTCTGCAACCTTGGTCATTAGGGCTTTAAACTGCCAGTTTCATATGTTAAAGTATCAGCAACATGTTATTGGACTGCTTAAACAGAAAATGATGTTGATTCCTGATTGTGTGGAAAATAAAGAATTACAGGATTTAATGCATTCTTCTGAACAAGTTGGAAAACATACTTTGCAATGTGGTTTTGATTCATTAGAGGCCACTTGCAGGGCTGCTGTTACTGGTTCTGTGCTCAGAAGGCATGCTTGGCTTAAGGAGCAATCTTTCCCTGATCATGTTAAAGCTAAATTGTTGGATGCTCCTTTAAATCAGGACCGCCTGTTTGGCAACAAGGCTGAGGAAGTTCTTAAAAAAGATGGAAGATAAAGCTAAAAATATGCAAACTGTGAGATTTTGTACAAGTTCAGCCTCCTAGATTTAGTAGGCACTGGCTCTATAAGAATTGGTTCTTTCCAGCCCCTTCCAGGTCTTCTCAAGCCAAACCCAGACACAGCAAAAACCTCAGGTTTCAGTCCCAGGGGACACACACAACTAAGCAGTGGGGGGCCTCCACTTCCAAATCTGGGAATAGTAAGACTTCCCCCCTATGGTAAACTGTCTCAATGACTTCCTTTTAAAATTTCCAAGCACTTAACTGACTGCCCCTTTGGGGGGAAAGATTGCTCTTCATGCAAAGAATTCACACTGAGCAGAGTGGATGAGAGTTGTTGACCGCAACAGTTAGCTGAGATATATAAGTATCCTGCTTTTTTTTTTCGATTATTTATACAGATTATTGTTTCTAACCATTAATATATAGCACTTTTATTGTCTGCTTTTTAGTCAGTGTATTTTACTGCTATTAACAAATCTGCACAAGTAACTGACTTGTCTGCAGTTAAAAGCATTCTGTATCTTTACAAATCTTTATCTGTTTAAAAACTTTCATTTGTTTTCTGTAGTGCTTACTGTCTGTAGGCTATTGTTTTTAGGTGAAGCCTTTCTTTAACTTGGCTAGATTGTGTTAATCGTCTGCTGAGTGGGGGCTGGTTCTTTTGTGTTGTTGTAAAAAAATGTTCTGGTATTTAAGCCCTAACTTTGATAGGGTTTCTGTCTATACACACTGAGCAGAGTGGATGAGAGTTGTTGACCGCAACAGTTAGCTGAGATATACAAGTATCCTGCTTTTTTTTATTATTTATACAGATTATTGTTTCTAACAATTAATATATAGTACTTTTTTTGTCTGCTTTTTAGTCTTCTAGTGTATTTTATTGCTATTAACAAATCTGCACAAGTAACTGATTTGTCTGCAGTTAAAAGCATTCTGTATCTTTACAAATCTTTATCTGTTTAAAAACTTTCATTTGTTTTCTGTAGTGCTTACTGTCTGTCCCCTTCCTTCCTCCCAGTTGGTGTCTTGCTGTTATACTTGGTGGCTTTGCAGTTGCCCACCCATACTGTAAATCTGATCTGTGACACTCCTCCTAGTTTAGTGTCATTAGCTCATTCTACCTAATACAGAGAGAACATTAGATAAGGCCTTCTGTTTCTCCTTTTTCCCTTTCAAAAAAGGGAAAAAGAAAAAATATATATAGAGTATATTTCAGAGAATTTGTTATAACTGTAATTGCCTTAATATTGCTACAACTCAAGTGCTCTAGGTTGCACTGCATCTGAAGTGTTTGTGTGTTTTAGCTGCTTTTCTGTATATATAGACTTCTCTGTTTCTTTAACTAAATAAACTCTGCAAAGTTGTTTTATTGCATTCCTGCCTGTATTTCTGAGGTTTTTTTGCACTTTTAAAGTTTGTTTTTGCTTAGTTTAACTGGTAGGCTACACACTCAAGTGTGCTAGCCTAATTAAAGCATTTACGGTGTTTCTGTACCTAATTTCTGCTACTCTGAAAAAAAAAAAAAAAAAATCCCGCCTTTACTGAACTAGAATAGTCCAGTCTTCAGGTATTGCTGATCTCTGGGCTGTGTCATAGTTCCTGTGTTACCCATATCCTTATTTGGATAGGGGGAAGCTTCTTTGTTCACCAGTGAGAGTGGGGAGCTCTGAGCAGCCTATCTGTCCCTTGAGGAGTGGTTCCAGCCCAGTGACCTGTAGCTTATTGGCCATTTTGGGCCATTTCCTATCTCTTCTAACCCCCTGCTTTAAAGCCAGCTTTAGCACGCTTTTGCGCTTGAAATTTCAAGTTTGTCCTGTTTGTTTCATTTACCTGTTGAGGCTACACACTCAAGTGCGCTAGCCTGTGTTACATATTTATTGCATTTTCCTACTGTTTGTTGCAAAAAAAAAAAAAAAAAAAAAAAATTATCCTCGTTTCCTGTCTTTTCTGACCTAGAGTAGTCCAAATACAGGCTTTGCTGTATTCTGGACTTTTGGAAAGTTCCTGTGTTGCCCATTTCCTTTCATGGATAAAGGGAGGCTTCTTTGTTCACCAGTGGCAGTGGGGAGCTTAGAGCAGCCTATCTATCCCTGGAGGAGTGTTCCCAGCACAAGAATCTGGTAGTCTATTGGCCGTTTTGGGCCAATTTCTAGCTCTTTCAAGTCCTCCTGTATAAAACCCGCTTTAGTGCGGCTTTGCGCATAGCGCAGCATCGGGCAACGCAGCTTAATTGGGTTTAAACCATTCTCGGCTCCACAAAGTCTGCTCTTCACTTTTTCCCTTAGAACTGATGTAGTTCTCATAATAAACACCCTATTCCTACTCTAAAGCCTGGCACTTGCTCACTAACGCAAGTCAGCACTAAAAAATTAAAAGCACTACACCCTCACAAATTCCCCTTGAGTACCTTGTTCCCCATTGGCCCTTTTTTCAATTATAAAGGAATTCCCAATACTATTCTAGCATGTCCAAAGGTCAGTTGTCAGTCTCCTCTCCGGTCGAGCTGGTGAATCTGGGAATCTTGAGGCAATGTTACAACTGCCTCATGTACACAGACAACCCACTCCTCCTCCCAACAGATTCCAACACATGTGAGAGATGCAACCATATAGCCAAACTGGAGGCTAAGCTCTCTCAACTCAGTACTGGCATAATCAGTCAGGAGGAGAAGGAAACCATACTCATTACAATTCCAGTCTCACATAGACCTACCACGACAGCAAACCAAACACATAAGCACACAAAAACATATTCGGAGGCTCTAAATAAAAATCTGCCTAAGCAACAGAGACCTCCAAAGCAGACACCCAAGCAACTGCTACCCCAAAACAAAACACATGCAACACATAGCTCACAAAGCCAGTGTGCCGAACAGTCACAGCCCTTAAGGCTAAACAACACACCTGATACACTTGTAATAGGTGACTCTATCGTCAGGCACACTGACGTCCCGCTCACCAGGCTGCACAAGGACAAGGTCACGGTGAGCTGCCTGTCGGGCGCTAGGATCTGCCACATAACACAAGCACTCAGGTCACTCCAAGGCAAGTATAAATATGACTCAGTCATTGTCCTTGCTGGTGTGAATGACCTGAGACGTACCTCCCTGGACTACATGAAAAGAGACATAGAGGAGCTCTCTGAGCATGTAGCCCAGGCCAGTATGACCCTGACCTTGAGTAGCATCTTACCCTCACCAAGAATGATGCCACAATATGAAGACAAGATGATCAATTTCAACAATTGGCTTAAGTATTGGTGTCATTCAAAGGGGATCCAATGCCTGTCAGCCTGGGATGACATGCTCGAAAAGCCACGATGCTTAGGGCGCCTTGCACCTGTCAGCCCTGGGCTTTCAGATATTGGCAAAGGCTCTTGCCACCCCCATAGTGCCTTTTTTAGGCAAGGCTCAAAAGACAAACCCACCTCCATAGGTATCACAAGGGATAAGAAACTTAGAGTAATGCTACTCTATGCCAGAAGTCTAAACCTTAAGATGCATGCACTCGAAACTCTCCTTAGCATGGAGAACATTGATATCTGTGCAGTAACAGAAACCTGGTTCAAGGCTCCCGAGAGCACCCCAGCACTACCAGGTTATACCTCATACCATGTTTTTCGGACCTAAAACTTGGACCGAACCACAAAAGGAGGGGGAGTATCAATATTAGTCAAAGATACCCACACCTCCAGGTTGGTGGCACAGCATGAAGCATCAGAGACTATCCATGTGCAACTAACAGTGGGTAAAACTGCCTTCCAGTTTATAGCCTGCTACAGACCACCCTCCCAAACCTAGGAACCCCACTCAGTCTTCCTGAGAACACTGGAAAATATGAAGATCTCTCCAAACACCATTATATTGGGCGAGTTCAACTACCCAAACATAGACTGGGAGCATTACTCTAGCTCCAACACCCTAGCCCAAAGTTTCCTAGAATTTATAAACTCAAATGTTATGGAACAACTTGTTACCACTCCCACAAGAGGGGAAAACATACTGGACCTGATCAAAACCAACATGGGGACTCTATGCTCCAGACCAGAAGTGTATCCCTCACTGGTAAGATCAGACCATAAACTAATCTCACTAGATATTCACATCCCGACCCCAGCCCCTGCCCAGAAAACCACAGTGAAAAACTTCTCTAAAGCAAATTTCACACTCCTCAAAACCGAGGTGGAATCCTTCAAAGCCCCCGGGCCTGCGGAAAATACGTCCCAGACCGCAGAATCCTTTATAAATGCATTCTATGAACACCTTCAGGAATGCATGGATCATGCAATCCCAAACAACACCAAGACCCAATCCTCCAAAGGCAGGCGTCCTGTCTGGTGGACCCCAGCCATAAACAAACTATACAATAGAAGAAGGAAACTACTACATGATAGAGCAAAATCCCAAAAAGGGAAGGCATCTCTGATCAGCATTAGCAAAAAACTACGGGCACTCATAAAATCGTCTAAGGCCAGCTTCGAGAGAAAAATTGCACAGGACACTAAGGATAATCACAAGGCTTTCTTTAGTTATGTTAGGAACCTGGGTGGGAATTCCCAGATATGCTCAGAATTAGTCCAAAATGACAAAAATTACACCAAACCCACAGACATTGCCAACATCCTAGCTGACAGCTTCAGCGCAAACTTCTCCCCCCCCTTCCCCACCAAAAGGGCAAATATCTATCCCAGCAGAGTGCTGTCCCCCTGACATCTCTCTCCAAAGCAAAAAACACAGCATCAATGGGACCAGACGGTGTCCTGGGCTGCATTGTACATGAACTCCAAGAAGAACTAGACCCAAACATAATACTGTTTATTCTCAGCCTTACTACAGTATATGTACCCAAAGAGTGGCGAACAGCAACAGTGATCCCTCTCCACAAAGGTGGCGCCTCAACGGATCCTGGAAACTATTGCCCCATAAGCCTGACTAGCTTGGTCTGCAAAGCTATGGAAAGGAGCATCATGGACCTCATAAATAAAGATATTGGGGACCTACAGACACTGGATCCTACCCAGTTCGGCTTTAAGGGCAGATCTTGCCTCTTAAATCTGGTCGATTTCTTTGAAACAGTCACCAAGGCCATTGACGAGGGGAAGGTGGTCCACACAGCCTACCTGGACCTCGCAAAAGCCTTTGATACAATACCCCACTCGGGCATTATAGATACGCTCACCAGCTTAAATATAAACCCCTATGTCACTAGATGGGTTGCAAACTGGTTCAAGGACAGAACCCACATGGTTAGAATTGCTGGAGCCATGTCGGACTCCAAACCAGTTACAAGTGGCATCCCACAAGGCTCAGTCCTGGGACCTCTCTTGTTCGGTATATATTTCTCGGAGGTACAGGCCAACACGGAAGGACTGTGGCTGACCAAGTTCGCAGATGACTGCAAACTGGGCGCCATAATCGACTCTACAGCCGACACAAGCATCCTACAAAAGGGCCTCATAGAAACAGACAACTGGTGCCAGAGCCATGGCCTCAAGCTAAACACCAAAAAGTGTATAGTTATCCCCTTCGGCAAAAACAAAGTGCCCACAAATTACCACATAGATGGTAATCCATTAAGTACGGAAGAAGTAATTAGGGACCTGGGGACCCAAGTTGATAGCAATCTCTCATTCGACAACCACGTGGCCCAAGTGGTTAGAAAAACATTTTATATAGCCCACCTAATCATGAAGGGATTCACATCTAGATCAGGGGAGGTCATCGTGCCTCTTTACTCATCCCTCATCAGGCCCATAATTGAGTACAATCCCCCTTTTGGGATGTACCTTACCAGACACCTGCAGCAACTGGAAAGACCCCAAAAATACCTCACCAAGAGGACCAAAGGGCTCAAACAGATGCCATATGCTGCCCAGTTAAAGAAACTCCAGCTCTACTCAGTGGCATACCGCCTGCTCAGAGGCGATCTGTGCCTGACGTATAAAGCCATGTCCAACCCAGAATTAATGGACATGCTGCACCTCAGAAAATCCAAATCCCATCGAGCTACTTGCTCGAGAGACTTGAACCTCAGCACTGAAATAAATAGGACATGCTGGAGGGGCAGATTCATAACCCAGAGGCTCCCTTCACTCTGGAATAAAATCCCAGTCCAGGTTAGGCAGAGTCCCTCATTGACTCTCTTCAAGAGGAATCTTGATGAGTGGATGGGAGATCGTAGATTTACTCCGGGTATCACTTCTGTGTCACTGTTAGACAGAGACACAGTATACTAACCTCGAAAAAGGGCATAGCAAAATTCATTTAAAATGGGTGGCGAAAGCCAAACACACTATGGCTAGGCTTGTAAATGCCCTAGGGCGGATAGCCTAGTATGAACCTATGAACTCATTACCCAGGATAAGTGGGTTTTAAATATAGTGTCCCAGGGATACAGATTTCACTTCCACATGTTGCCAACACCAAGTACTTTCTCTCTTAAGCATGGGGGCTATTCAGCTGGCACCAGAAGAAGAAAAGGGACAAGGTTTCTACTCAAGACTTTTTCCTGGTATCCAGAAGAGACAATTCATGGCATCCTATCCTGGACCTGTCTACTCTAAATACCTTTTTGGAGATTCCAAAATTCAAGATGCTGACTCTGCACCAGTTACTTCCTATGCTAGGCAAAGATGCCTCGTTGGCAACACTAGATTTAAAAGAAGCATACCTGCACATCCCAATCAGGGAATCTTGCAGAAGATACCTACGCTTCATAGCAAGCTACACGCACTATCAGTTCTCTGCACTGCCCTTGGCTTATCTACTGTGCCCAGGGTATTCACAAAGTGCCTAGCTCCGGTTATTGCATTTTGCAGGAAAAGAAATATTCAAATATACCCATACCTGGACGGTTGTCTAATTCAGGCAGAAAGCCAGGACATACTTTTGAGTCATCTGACCTTTGTACAAAGGGTTCTAACTTGTCTGGGGTACACCATAAACGAAAAGAAATCACACCTGGTACCCTGTCAGCAAGTTATATTTCTGGGAGCAAGGTTGAATACAACTTCTCAGATAGCTTACCTCACGCCAGAGAAAGAAATTCATTTGACAACCTACTTCAAACAAGTGGCCACAAAAACCCTGCTATCTGCAAGACAAATACTGCATGCCTAGGGGTTTATGGCCTCCTGCCTTCTTCTAATTCCATATGCAAGACTGGATATGAGGAAACTACAGTGGTATCTAAAAAGCCTATTGTGTCAGCATTCTCAAGACCTATAAACAATGATTCCTTTCATACCTTGCCTATGCCTAGAGTTCCTTTGGTGGGCAGAGGCCTGCCACCAAAACAAGGGACTACCTTTCATGCCACCCCCTGCTGCCCAAATCCTAACAGACGCATCAGACTATGCATGGGGGCCTCACCTGGCAGGGAAGTGCATTCAGGGCAAATGGAACCCAAGTCAAATGCACCTGCATATCAGTCAAAAAGAAATGTTAGCTGTACAGAATGCTCTGACCGCCTTCAAGGACCACATTCTTCCAGGACGGCTATTGTAAAGACGGACACCGCCACTGTTATGTGGTACATAAACAAGCAGGGGGTACACATTCTTACCCCCTCTGCAGACTAGCCATGGCATTGTGGAACACAGCCTTGAACTACCAAGTGCACTTACAAGCTCAATTCCTGCCAGGAAAATTAAATACACTGGCAGACGAACTAAGCAGAAACCTCATGAACCCACACGAGTGGAAACTGGAACCAAGGATTTTCAACATGTTGACAAGCAAATGGGGGAGCCCAGATAAGACCTGTTTGCCTCTCCCCAGAACTACCAATTGGACAAATTATGCCCAAGGACTCCCCACAAACAAGCCTGAAAAGTGGATGCTCTGTCCTTCTGCTGGAAAAAACGATCAGTCTATGCCTTCCCCCCTCTGCCTCTGCTCTCCAAAGTACTACTAAAAATCAAACAGGACAAACCAAGGATGATTTTGATAGCTCCAGGCTGGCCGCACCAACACTGGTAGCCTCTCCTGCGCAGTGTGTCACGGTTATCTCCATGGCACCTGCCTCAGACTCCTTTCCTGCTGTCTCAGCAGGAGAACCAGATTCTGCACCCTCAGCTTCTAACACTAAACCTTGCAGCCTGGCTAATTACTTAATCTCTTCTTTACCATCCCTCAACCAACCTGTGCTGGATATCATTTTAGAGGCAAGGAGGCCTAGTACTAGAAAATCTTATGCTGAAAAATGGAAAAGATTCTATGCCTGGAACCAATTTCAAGGGATGAGCACAGCAGCGCCCAATTTACCTCAGATTTTTACAATACTTAACTGAGATGCTTCACAAGGGCCTGTCTTTTTCCTTCATTAAAATCCACTCCTCAGCCATTTTAGCTCATTATAACACAAAACCTCCCCTCTTCTCTCATCCACTGCTCAAGCAGTTCCTCAGAGGGGCCAAACATTTGAGACCATCCAGGAGAGCTCCAACCTCAGCCTGGGACCTTAACTTTGTCTTAGTGAAACTCACTCTACCTCCTTTCGAGCCAGCTACTATTGCAGACTTAAAATTTATTTCTTGGAAAACAACGTTCCTTTTAGCAGTCACTTCAGCTAGAAGGGTATCTGAATTACAGGCCCTTATGGCAGTGGAGCCTTTCATCACCTTTCATGCGGACAGGGTGTCCCTCAGAATCAATCCATCCTTCATGCCCAAGGTGGTATCCAGTGTGGCTCTTAATCAGTCCATTAATTTGATAACCTTCTTTCCCAATCCGCAGAATAAAGGGGAACTGATACTGCCTTCCTTAGATGTGCACAGACAACTTAGATTCTACTTGGACAGGACTAAACCTTAAAGAAAATCTGAAAAACTGCTGGTGGCATTTGCTGCAGGGGCAGAGGGGAAGGCTATTTCAAAGCAAACCATTTCTAAATGGATAAGCCATTGCATTCATTTCTGCTATAAGCACCATGGGAAACCTATCCCCCAGGGGATCAGATCTCACTCCACCAGGGGCTGTATCTACATCTACAGCCTTTCTTAGAGGCGTCCCTACCAGGGACATCTTAGAACCTGCTACCTGGAGTTCTGTACATACTTTCGCCAAGCATTATCATTTGCCAATTTTCTCTAAATCCATAGCTGGATTTGCCACTGCAGTGTTGCAGGGCCTTATAGCTGCTCCTAATGCTATCTAAATTCCTCCTCCCAACCATAGCTTTGGGAATCTACCCAAATGTAATGACTGCAAAAATGAAAGACAAAGGACATAGTACAGTTGTGTACACTTACCATAAAAGTAGTTCAAGTGTATTCACTGTTGCAGTCCTGGTTACCCTCCCTCCAGCCCCCTAACTTTTGGCTATACCTCTACCTTCCTTTACTATGCTTAAAAGCCTTTTTGGTGTTTTTGCTTTTTTTTTGGAGGTATATCTTTGTACTTTTATTTGCTTCCCATTAGGGGGCACCTGCCATCTGGGGCAAGAAAAACTGATGTAATGGCATTGGCTGCATGTTTTATACCCCTGACGACCTGACGTCATGGAAGAAGGGACAGCAACTAAAGCAGGACCCAAGACTTTGTTAATCCAGCCGACTGAGGACAACCTGCAAGCAGATAACCCAAATGTAATGACTGCAACAGTGAATACACTGGAACGTATTCATTTATGGTAAGTGTACACAACTGTACTTTAGCCCTTTCTGTAAAATTTTATTATTTTTTTAGCTGTTTTATTAATATTTGTTTAAAGGGATAGTGAAGTGAGCAGTACTGACTAATTTCAGGCTCAGCCTTGATGACATACAAAGCATTTCCCAAGCAAAACATACAGAAATGTAAGCACTAACTGAGTAGTTCTGACTAATTACATAGAAAAAAACTGTGTATATAGATTATAGTGAGCAAGCACAATGTAGTGTAAATCAAGTATATGTAGGTTCATAGGTTGGATTAGTTTCTAAAGTGGATCAATCTTCAGTCACTGTTGAAGGAGAAAACAGCTGGACAGTAGACAGGTTATGTGATATGTCCTATGTTGAAGCAGGAGCATTTGGCTTGGGTGAAGTGTTTTTTGAGATGCAGTCTGAATTTTGGAACAAGTGATGTCCTCCTATTCTCATGTTGCAGTATTCATAACTGTAGGGAGGTAGCTGCCTGCAACACCGGACATCCGGCCAGTATACCAAAGTTTTAGGAGCAGGGGTACATGCGATGTCTGATGTCAGAGCCATAAACCAACATTGGCTATAAATGTGATGTCTGCACATACCCACTTCAGAACTTGCCGCAGTGATCTTCGCAACTCCGATTGCCAGCATCAGGAAGCAGTTTGCTTGTTTGACTCTGCTGTCCACTACAAATAAATGCCTTTTTGTTTTTTTCTTGTTGCCTATTATTTAGCTTTTCAGATGTACTTGTGTCAATTAGATAGGGGAAGTGTGCTTTTGGGAGATAAAGTCCTCACAAGGACACGCATGACAAGTGCGTATTCTGTTTAGGGGAGGCCCACGACCATACGTCTTGCGAAATTTGTAAATTGTTTGTGCCTAAAACTTTCTGCAGCCATCTGGCTGCTCTCAAACTATATCTCAAGAACCAGAGACTCTGACGACTAGTGTTAGGTATGGAGGGCGGAGTAGGTACTTCTGATGAGCCGCCTCAGAAGAAGGCCAAAAGAGTTGGTCCCCGACGCCCATGCTGCACCTCAGGAAGCTGGTGAGACTCTTGAGGCAGATCTTAGCCCAGCATCCCATTGGATGTCCATTTCGCAGCTTGAATCAGGAACCGCGATGGAAGCTGGTTTGGCGGAAACACTGTACATCCACTGAGGTAGACCAGCCATCAGCTTCTGATGGTGAGGGGGAACCATGGCTTGTGGCATTGGAGGGGCCTACTCCTGCTCTGCTAACCTCCCAGACATCGGTTTTTAAATTGACCCTTCCTTCTCCTTCTCTGAAAAGGAAACCAAAATTAATACATACTGAATAGCAACCTGCACCTGGGTGAGAAGTTTTTTCAGTCTCTTCAAGGCATTCCAGGCCCTCCAGTCACAGGTCCCTCAATCTGCTGTCCCTACTGTGCAGACCTTAGAAGAATCAGAGGAAGACTACTCCTCCTCTGAAAAATCCCTGACTTACTGCCATCAAATTGAATCCCCCAAAGACTTTATCACCCCCGAGGAAGAAGACTCTTATTAGCCCTGAATCTCCAGGGGAAGAATTTTCATTTGTGGATATGGTGTCTCATGAGAGAACACTTTAAATGGCAGGACTCAGATCTTTCAGAAATAAACAAAAGAGTACTTTGAATTATTACAAATGGATCAGCCCTCCCCATCTGCTGTACCTCCCTTGCTTCCGGCCTTTCAAGATGCCTTTATGGCTGCGTCATAGGCCCCTGATTGTCAGCCCCCTCTTCAAAACAGCCAGACAGGTTCTATAAAGTACCTCAGGACACTCAGTACCTGTTCAAGAACCCACCTGCAGTCATAGCAGTCTCTGCTGACAAATCCTCTAGACAGCTCTCCTTATCCTCTCTATTCCCTACCAGCAAGGACAGCAAGTTCATGGATAGGCTAGGCAAGAAGGTCTATACTTCTACTTTTGCCATTAAAGCACTAAATTGCCAAACCCACAAGGCTAGGTTTGTTTTGGACACCCTCTCTAAGGCTTTTGCTCTCTTAGTTGAAGTACCACATTTGCCTGCTAAGACCCAACTTCACACCCTACTTTCCACCACCTCACAGGTAACTAGGCACTCTGTTAAGTGTAGTTACGATGTGGTGGAAGCCCCTTCAAAATCTGCAGCTTCAGACTCTGTCCTGAGGAGATACTCCAGGGTGAGGCTCCAACCCCTTCCTATGGATGTACAAGCCAAGTTGTTAGATGATCCATTAGATACCAAGGCCCTTTTCGGTGAAGCCTCTGCAGAACTCCTCAAATCCCTACAAGAAAAGGGAAAGGAGTTGCAAAATTTAAAACATTTACTGGTTTTACCTCTTCCTAGATACCATAGGAATTATCCTCAAAGGACAACTTTTGTTAGGAGACAGTCAGCTTATTCTGCTCCACCTCAGCCTAATTGATGAAGGCAACCAAGGAAACATTCAACCTTTAGACCACCTTCTTCTGCCACTACTACTCCTTTTTGGAGGCAGTCTGACCAGGGCAGACCCCCTCCACTGTGACTCAAAGCCACTACCTCCTTCCACCCCCTCTGTCCCTTCACCTCACCCTCTCCTGATCCTTCTAGGGTAAGATCACCTCAGAATTATGACTTGGTGTACACTACCCTCTTCCAGGAGATACCCCAACCCTGTTCAAGCCAGCTTCATCTCTTCCCCTCTATTCTCAATCAGTTATAGGCTCAGGGCACCATAGAAAGGGTCCCACCACAACAGATAAAGGGGTTTTATTCCAGGATGTTTCTGGTTCCAAGGAAAGATGGTCCTTGGAGACCAATCCTGTATCTGTCCATCCTCAACATTTTCCTCAAGGTTCACACCTTGAAAATACTCACCTTGCATCTGCTCCTGCCCCTCATTCCAAGCCAAGCCTTTATGGTATCCCTGGATTTGAAGGATGCCTACCTTCACATTCCAATTCACCCCTACTACAGGGAATTCCTACATTTTTCAGTAGGTTCCTTGCATTTTTGGTTTTCTGCATTACCTTGTGGGCTATCCACAGCCCCCAGGGTGTTCACAAAGTGCCTAGCTCCACTGATTGCCCTCTGCAGAACTCGGGATATTCAAATGTACCCATACCTAGATGAACTGTTACACCCATTACCATTACCTACACCAAGTGACCAACACCCTAGCAGGCTTAGGGTTCATGGTGAACCAAGAAAAGTTCCACCTGATCCCTACATAAGACCTAGTCTTAGAGTTCAGGATCAGAACAGACAAGATGGCAGCCTTCATTCCCTGCCAGAAGATAGTAGACATCACCCATTATTTCAAGAACCTCCTCACTCTTCAAACACTAGCAGCCAGGGAATTCCTTAGAGTCCTGGGCCACATGGCATTCCTAATACCCACGCTCCCTATGGCAAAGCTGCATATGAGAAAGATTCAGTGGGTACTAAAGACTCGTTGAAACCAGCACTCTCACCCTCTGGACACTTTGTCCCCTCTCCTACCATGCCTAAAAAAAACTGGAATAGGGGATTGCAACCATCAGTCCTAACCAGGGCAGGCCTTTGCAGACACCTACACTCTTACAGCAAATCTTCAGAGATGCCTCAGATATGGGCTGGGGGGGGGGGGCAGTCCTACTGCTCAACTACAAACTAAGCAAAGTACAGGGAGAGTGGCCTGCACTCAGACAAATGGACTACATTAACATCAAAGAGATGAGGGCCCTTTATCTAGCATTACAGAACTTCCGACAGGTCCTCCTACTAGGCACCTTGAAAGTAGTCCCAACAATATGACTGTTCTGTGGTGCATAAACAAGCAGGGGGAGGAGCATGGTCACACAAGTTATGCATTCCACGGACCTGAAACTTATTTGTGACTCTAACAGAAATTGCTGGACAGAGAGATTTGTATCCCAAAGGCTACCTTGTCCAAGGAATAAACTTCTCATTTTCACAAAAAGTCTATCCCTCACTCTCTTCAAAAAGAATTAGGATAAATGGATGAGTAACTGTAACTTTACTCCTGTGGTATTGCCCATGTCCCTTATGGACAGAGGCAGTCTGTAAAATGACTAGTGACTCCAACACCCAAAGTCCCACTACCTTGATACTACCCCATCCCATATTTGGGGAATTAAGACATTATTGTCATATCCTGGGTGTTTGCTTGGCTTGTAAAGGCACTTGTGCCATTAGTCTAGTAATCACCTATGGACCTATAACATGGGAGATCTTTTTGGCCGAGAAGAGGAGGGTTTTATTTTGGCTGTCACTTTGTCTATGTAGAAATGAAAGTTTAGTGACTGATCATACCATAGATGTTCTTCATGTTTCACTGTTGCAGTCATCACATTTGGGTTATCTGCTTGCAGTAGCCCTCAGTTGGTCTGATTATCAAAGTCTTGGGTCCTGCGTCGGTTGATGTTTCATCTTCTGTGACGTCAGGTAGTCAGGGGTATAAAGCATGCAGTCGATGCCATTACATCAGTCTTTCTTACCATGCAGTGCCCGAAGCAGAAGCAGTTCGCAAGTGCCAGTCGGCCGACTCCTGAAATTTTTGTTTTCAAGTTTCAAAACCGAAGTCTTCAACTAAAGCTAAGTACCCTGTTGGGGAAAATTTTTCTTGCTCTAAACCGATGTCAGTAAAAGTCAATAATTGTATTTCTTGTGGAAAGCAAATACCTCATAAAGATTTTCATTCGTACTGTATTCCTTTCCTAGGCCCTGACCACGACGTACCTCACTGTCGGTTTTGTGCCTTAAGCAATGAACTATTCATCATCTGTATATTTACACTTCTAAATATTTTGGTTCCCGGTGTAATTATCCAGAAATGTCGTCGGTTAGCCATCTGACTACCGGGATTCCGAAAAAACTCAAAGATAAAGACCGAGACAGGCTGCCAAGGTCCAAAACTGCCAATGACGCTTCTCCTAAGCCAGTCGCCAGTTCACCGGTACTCAGTGAGGTGCTTTTGCGGCCCCTGATACCTGATACTTCTTATTCGCAGGCCTCTACTGAGACCCATTCGGAGTCCAGTATGCCACGAGATGCTTCAACTATGGAACCAATGGATGTCTCTACCTTGGTTACGTCCGGAGCTGCTGTGCAGGCACCGGCTTCTGAGGGTGTATTCAGGCCTACGGACTTGCATATTAAACGGACGGCTCCTTCTTTACTTCATCGATCGATGCCTAAAAAAACGACACTCAGGCCACATGCTCAGGTCTCTATGCCTAAAAAACAAATGATAAGAATGGTTGAAGATCTAATAACTCTAATCAGGGGTAGCCAACACCCCCACTTCTAAGAGACCTAGGACTGAAGGTGATTATGAATCTTCCGATTAGGATTCTGTTTCTTCTGATTCTTCTTATCTGGATTTGCATTATCTACTTATGAAGATTCTGATGCAGAGGACTCCATTCCCTCTGCTTCCCCTTCTGAGGGTTTTTCATTTGGGGAAACCTTACATACTCTAAGGGAGCATTTCCACTGGGAAAGCCAGAATTTTTCTGATTAAAAAAAGAGGCTTAGGGATTTCCTTCTCCTACCTCAGCATAGGCCTTTAGCTATTCCTCTTGTACTAGACATTGTTGATGATGCTTTTTCGGAATCTAGTTTGGCCCCTGATTCCCTGCCTCCTGCTCCCAGAAAACCTGACCGATACTACAGGGTCCCTGAGTCCCACAAGTTACTTTTTAAAAATCCTATTGCAGATTCAGAGACTATTTCACAGGGGCTCAACAAGGGCATTAAGGCTTCTACTGCTAAAAATCCTACCCCTTCTGATAGAGACTCCAGGATGCTGGATAGATGGTGTAAGAAGGTTTACACTTCTGCAACCTTGGCCATTAGGGCTTTAGACTGCCAGTTTCATATGTTAAAGTATCAGCAACATGTTATTGGACTGCTTAAACAGAAAATTATGTTGATTCCTGACTGTGTGGAAAATAAAGAATTGCAGGATTTAATGCATTCTGCTGAACAAGTTGGAAAACATACTTTGCAATGTGGTTTTGATTCATTAGAGGCCTTTTACAGGGCTGATGTTACTGGTTCTATGCTCAGAAGGCATGCTTGACTTAAGGAGCAATCTTCCCTGATCATGTTAAAGCTAAATTGTTGGATGCTCCTTTAAATCAGGACAGCCTGTTTGGCAACAAGGCTGAGGAAGTTCTTAAAAAGGTGGAAGATTAAGCTAAATCTATGCAGACTGTTAAAGATTTTTTACAAGTTCAGCCACCTAGATTTAGTAGGCACTGGCCCTCTAAGAGTTGGTTCTTTAGAGCCCCTGCCAGGTCTTCTCAAGCCAAACCCAGACACAGCAAAAACCCCAGGTTTCATTCCCAGGGGACACACAGGATTAAGCATTGGGGGGCCTCCACTTCCAAATCTGGGAATAGTAAGACTCCCCCTATGGTAAACTGTCTCAACGACTTCCTTTTAAAATTTCCAAGCACTTATCTAGGCAAAGATGCCTGGTTGGCAACACTAGATTTAAAAGAAGCATACCTGCACATCCCAATCAGGGAATCTTGCAGAAGATACCTACGCTTCAAAGCAGGCTACACGCACTATCAGTTCTCTGCACTGTCCTTTGGCTTTTCTACTGTGCCCAGGGTATTCACAAAGTGCCTAGCTCTGGTTATTGCATTTTGCAGGCAAAGGAATATTCAAATATACCCACACCTGGACGATTGTCTAATTCAGGCAGAAAACCAGGACATAATTTTGAATCATCTGGCCTTTCTTCAAAGGGTTCTAACATGTCTGGGGTACACCATAAGCGAAAAGAAATCACACCTGGTACCCTGTCACCAGATTATATTCCTGGGAGCAAGCTTGATTACACCTTCCCAGATGGCTTACCTCACGCCAGAGAAACAAATTCATTTGACAACCTACTTCAAACAAGTGGCCACAAAAACCCTGTTATCTGCAAGACAAATACTGCAAGCCTTGGGGTTTATTTCCTCCTGCATTCTTCTAATTCCATGTGCAAGACTGCATATGAGGAAACTACAGTGGTATCTAAAAAGCCTATGGTGTCAACATTCTCAAGACCTATAAACAATGATTCCTATCATACCTTGCCTACGCCTAGAGTTCCTTTGGTGGGCAGAGGCCTGCCACCAAAACAAGGGACTACCTTTCACACCACCCCCTGCCGCCCAAACCCTAACAGACGCATCAGACTATGCATGGGGGGCGGCTCACCTGGCAGGGAAGTGCATTCAGGGCAAATGGAACCCAAGTCAAATGCACCTACATATCAATCAAAAAGAAATGTTAGCTGTACAGAATGCTCTGATAACCTTCAAGGACCACATTCTTCCAGGACAACTATTGGTAAAGATGAACACCACCACTGTTATGTGGTACATAAACAAGCAGGGGGTACACGTTCTTACCCCCTCTGCAGACTAGCCACGACATTGTGGAACACAGCCTTGAGCTACCAAGTGCACTTACAAGCTCAATTCCTCCCTGGAAAATTAAATACAATAGCAGACGAACTAAGCAGAAACCTCTTGGAACCACACGAGTGGAAACTGGAACCAAGGATTTTCAACATGTTGACAAGCAAATGGGCGAGCCCAGATAAAGACCTGTTTGCCTCTTCCCAGAACTACCAATTGGACAAATTTTGCCCAAGGACTCCCCACAAACAAGCCTGGAAAGTGGATGCTCTGTCCTTCTGCTGGAAAAAACGATCAGTCTATGCCTTCCCCCCTCTGCCTCTGCTCTCCAAAGTATTATTAAAAATCAAACAGGACAAAACAAGGATGATTTTGATTGCTCCAGACTGGCCACGCCAACACTGGTAATCCCCTCCTGCACAGTCTGTCACAGTTATCTCCATGGCACCTGCCTCAGACTCCTTCCCTGCTGTCTAAGCAGGAGAACCAGATTCTGCACCCTCAACTTCTAACACTGAACCTTGCAGCTTCGGCTAATTACTTAATCTCTCCTTTACCATCCTTCAGCAAACCTGTGCTGGATATCATTTTAGAGGCAAGGAGGCCTAGTACTAGAAAATCTATCTTATGCTGAAAAATGGAAAAGATTCTATGCCTGGAGCCAATCTCAAAGGGTGAGCACAGCAGTGCCCAATTTACCTCAGATTTTACAATACTTAACTGAGATGCTTCACAAGGGCCTGTCTTTTTCCTCCATTAAAATCCACGCCTCAGCCATTTCAGGTCATTATTACACAGAACCCCCCCCCCCCTCTTCTCTCATCCACCGCTCAAGCAATTCCTCAGAGTGGCCAAAAATTTGAGACCACCCAGGAGAGCTCCAGCCCCAGCCTGGGACCTTAACTTTGTCTTGGAGAAACTCACTCTACCTCCTTTCGAGCCAGCTGCTACTGCAGACTTAAAATTCTTTCTTGGAAAAAAGCTTTCCTTTTAGCAATCTCTTCAGCTAGGAGGGTATCTGAATTACAGGCCCTTATGGCAGTGGAGCCTTTCATCATCTTTCATGCGGACAGGGTGTCCCTCAGAACCAATCCATCCTTCATGCCCAAGATGGTATCCAGTTTGGCTCTTAATCAGTCCATTCATTTGCCAACATTTTTTCCCAATCCACAGAATAAAGGGGAACGGATACTGCATTCCTTACGTGTGCACAGACAACTTAGATTCTACTTGGACAGGACTAAACTTCAAAGGAAATCTGAACAACTGCTGGTGGCATTTGCTGCAGGGGCAGAGGGGAAGGCTATTTCAAAGCAAACCATTTCTAAATGGATAAGCCATTGCATTAATTTCTGCTGTAAGCACCATGGAAAACCTACCCCCCAGGGGATCGGACCTCTCTCCACCAGGGCTGCATCTAGCTCTGCAGCCTTTTTCAGAGGCGTCCCTACCAGGGACATCCTAGGAGCTGCTACCTGGAGTTCTGTACATACTTTCGCCAATTATTATCATTTTCCAATTTTCTCCAGAGCTGGCTTTGCCACTGCAGTCTTGCAGGGCCTTATAGCTGGTCCTAATGCTATCTAAATTCCTCCTACCAACCATAGCTTTGCGAATCTACCCAAATAAAATGACTGCAACAGTGAAATACAAAGAACATAGTACAGTTGTGTACACTTACCATAAATGTAGATGTTTGAGTGTATTCACTGTTGCAGTCCTTGTTACCCTCCCTCCAGCCCCCTAACTTCTTTTGGCTATACCTCTCCTTTCCTTTACTATGCTTAAAAGCCTTTTTGGTATATTTGCTTTTTTGTTGGAGGTATATCTTTGTACTTTTATATTTAATTGCTTCCCATTAGGGGAGCACCTGACATCTGGGGCAAGAAAAACTGATGTAATGGCGTTGGCTGCATGTTTTATACCCCTGACGTCATGGAAGAAGGGACCGCAACCAACGCAGGACCCAAGACTTTGTTAATCAGGTCGACTGAGGGCTACTTCCAAGCAGATAACCCAAATGTAACGACTGCAACAGTGAATACACTCAAACATCTACATTTATGGTAAGTGTACACAATAGACCTTCCTGTAAAATTTTATTATTTATTTAGCTGTTTTATTAATATTTGTTTACAGGGATAGTGAAGTGAGCAGTACTGACTAATTTCAGACTCAGCCTTGATGACGTACAAAGCATTTCACAAACAAAAAATACAGAAATGTAAGCACTAACTGAGTAGTTCTAATTACATAGAGAAAACTGTGTATATACATTATAGTGAACAAGCACAATGTAGTGTACAATCAAGTATATATAGGTTCATAGGTTGGATTAGTTTCTAAAGTGGGTCAATCTTCAGTCACTGTTGAAGGAGAAGACAGCTGGACAGTAGACAGGTTAGGTGATATGTTCTATGTTGAAGCAGGAGCATTTGGCTTGGATGAAGAAGTGTTTTTTGAGATGCATTCTGAATTTTGGACAAGTGATGTCCTCCTATTCTCATGTTGCAGTATTCATAACTGTAGGGCGGTAGCTGCCTGCAACACCAGACATCCAGCCAGTATACCAAAGTCTTAGGAGCAGGGGTACATGCGACGTCTGATGTCAGAGCCATAAACCGACACTGGCTATAAATGTGATGTCTGCACGTACCCACTTCAGAACTTGCCGCAGTGATCTTCAGAACTCCTATTGCCAGCGTCGGGAAGCAACTTTCTTGTTTGACTCGACTGTCCACTACAGATAAGTGCCTTTTTGTTTTTTTCTTGTTGGCTATTATTTAGCTTTTCAGATGTACATGTGTCAACTAGATAGGGGAAGTGTGCTTTTGGGAGACAAAGTCCTCACAAGGACACGCATGACAAGTGCGTATTCTGTTTAGGGGAGGCCCACGACCATACGTCTTGCGAAATTTGTAAATTGTTTGTGCCTAAAACGTCCTGCAGCCATCTGGCTGCTCTCAAACTATATCTCAAGAACCAGAGACTCTGACGACTAGTGTTAGATATGGAGGGCGGACTAGGTACTTCTGATGAGCCGCCTCGGAAGAAGGCCAAAAGAGTTAGTCCCCGACGCCCATGCTGCACCTCTGGAATCTGGTGAGACTTGAGGCAGATGTTAGCCCAGGGTCCCATTGGATGTCCGTTTCCCAGCTTGAATCGGGAGCCATGATGGAAGCTGGTTCGGCGGAAACACTGAGTACATCCGCTGAGGTGGACCAGCCATCATCTTCTGATGGTGAGGTGGAACCATGCCTTGTGGCATTGGAGGGGCCTACTCCTGCTCTGCTAACCTCCCAGACATCGGTTTTTAAATTGACCCTTCCTTCTACTTCTCTGAAAAAGAAACCAAAATTAAGAAATACTGAACAGCAACCTGCACCTGGGTGGGAAGTTTTTTCAGTCTCTTTAAGGCATTCCAGGCCCTCCAGTCACAGGTCCCTCAATCTGCTGTCTCTACTGTGCAGGCCTTAGAAGAATCAGAGGAAGACTACTCCTCCTCTGAAAAATCCCTGACTTACTGCCCTCAAATTGAATCCCCCAAAGACTTTATCACCCCCGAGGAAGAGGACTCTTATTAGCCCTGAATTTCCAGGGGAAGAATTTTCATTTGGGGATACTCTGTCTCATGAGAGAACACTTTAAATGGCAGGCCTCAGATCTTTCAGACACAAAAAAGAGGTACTTTGCATTATTACAAATGGATCAGCCCTCCCCATCTGCTGTACCTCCCTTGCTTCCGGCCTTTCAAGATGCCTTTATGGCTGCGTCATAGGCCCCTGATTCTCGGCCCCCTCTTCAAAGTAGCCAGACAGATTCTATAAAGTACCTCAGGACACTCAGTACCTGTTCAAGAACCCCCCTGCAGTCATAGCGGTGTCTGCTGACAAATCCTCTAGACAGCTCCCTTTATCCTCTCTATTCCCTACCGACAAGTTCATGGTTAGGCTAGGCAAGAAGGTCTATACTTCTACTTTTGCCATTACAGCACTAAATTGCCAAACCCACAAGGCTATGTTTGTTTTGGACACCCTCTCTAAGACTTTTGCTCTCTTGGTTGAAGTACCACACTTGCCTGCTAAGACCCAACTTCACACCCTACTTTCCACCACCTCACAGGTGCCTAGGCACTCTATTAAGTGCAGTTACGATGTGGTGGAAGCCTCTTCAAAACCTGCAGCTTCAGGCTCTGTCCTGAGGAGATACTCCTGGGTGAGGCTCCAACCCCTTCCTATGGATGTAGAAGCCAAGTTGTTAGATGCTCCATTAGATACCAATGCCCTTTTCGGTGAAGCCTCTGCAGAACTCTTCAAATCTCTACAAGAAAAGGGAAAGGAGTTGCAAAACTTAAAACATTTACTGGTTTCACCTCTTCCTAGATACCATAGGAGTTATCCTCAAAGGACAACCTTTGTTAGGAGACAGCTTATTCTGCTCCACCTCAGGCTAAGGGATGAAGGCAACCAAGGAAACATTCAACCTTTAGACTGCCTTCCTCTGCCACTACCACTCCTTTTTGGAGGCAGTCTGACCACGGCAGACCCCCTCCACTGTGACTCAAAACCACTACCTCCTTCCACCCCCTCTGTCCCTTCACCTCACCCTCTCTAGACCCTCCTAGGGTAAGATCTCCTCAGAGTACTGGGTCCTCTCTATCATTCAAAAAGGTTATTTTATGGCTTGGTGCACATTACCCTCTTCCAGGGGATTCCCCAACCCTGTATTGAGTACAAAAGCGGTTTGAGGATAAAGTTGAGTGTAGTAGAAATAAAATGTAAACTGATAGTAAAAACACTCAACAACACATCAATAACTCTAATTTATTACAAAAAAGTAAGTGCTTTTGCGACCACACACTGTCGCTTCATCAGACAAACAGAATAAAAAATGCGTTGCAGTATATATATATATATATATATATATATATATATATATATATATATATATATGTATATGTGTGTTTTCACACCCATAAATAATTAATTACTTAGCAATTAACACCATACAATCATCTAGTGATTCAAATACAAGTTTAAAATGCATAATATGAGTTATAAAATCTTAAGAAAGCAATACAGCATATCTAAATAATTAAAATGCAAATAAAATTAATGTTGGAGTCTCCTGGCTTTTAGGAAAGGTTTAATGGAGAAGGCACCATTCAGACCTGGGTATCTATCTGCATTCAGTAACAGTATCCATTTTTGCTCTGCTGCCTCAGTTATATTATCTATATCTCCCCCTCTAGGATTCACATTTAATACTAGAATAACAAAAAAACTTGAAACTGTGAAAAAATCCGTATGTTTCACATGATTTGCTAGTGCACTAGTATCCTTTTAATTTTTAATGTCTCTAATATGTTCTAAAATTCTATCTTTAAATAACCTGTTTGTTTTATCTACATAAAAAACATGACATTTTGTACAAAAGGAAAGTAAACTAGATGCATAGTTCTACAATCAGCATAGTAGTTCAAACTAATAGTAAAGTGTTTAAATGGATGTGTATATGTTGCGTTTGAGTAGATGTGCTGACAAGCAGAACAATGTCTGCATGAAAAAGTTCCTACTCGTGCCGATTCGTGGAGTCTATTTACCTTAGGTTTGTTGCAAAAATGCTGCCTCAAAGATTTATTATTCCTGAACTAGGTGCATCAGTTATTATATTCTGAAGTTCAGGAATTACTCCTAAAATATTCCAATTCTTTTTTAGAATGTTACAATAGTCATTGATATCACTTGAGAATTGTAACACTATTCTAAAATTATTATTGTGGATATTATCAGGTCTATTCTGTGATCCAATAGAGGTTGTTTTTCTAAAACATGATTGACATTTCTGATTTTTGTGTGACCAGGCCTCATGTATAGCATTATCAATATATTTTTCACAATAACCTCTCTCCATGAATTCTTGTTTAGTAATATTAAGTGCATCTTGTGCATCTGAATCATCATTATGTAGTCTTAAGACTCTGTAAATCTGGCCTTTAGCATCTTTCGAGGAATGTGTCTAGGGTGCATACTGCACTTGTGGAGAAGAGCATTTTTCCTTGTAGCTTTTTTATAAATGCTACTGCATACCTGGTTTAAATCAGATTTCTGAAGAGTCGCATTTAAAAATTCTATTTGATCTTTAGAATATTGATAACTGAATTTAAGAAAATTAGTAGTACTATGCATGTAATCGATCAATCATACTAGTTCTGCAACTTCTTCTTTCCACAGCAGGAAAATATCATCCACATTAGTTTCTGACAAAAAAGTAGATTGTTCCCATTGCACCAAAGTTAAATTGGTTTAGCTGTTGGCACAAGCTGTGCCCATAGCTATGCCAGTTGTCTGTAGGAAAAATTCATTTTCAAACATAAAGGCATTATTACATAAAATAATCTCAAGTAAAGTACAAATTAATTTCACATCAGTACTAAAAGTGCTATTCAATGTAAGAAAACTTCTAATCGTGTTGATCCTCCATTCATTAGGGATGGAGGTAAATAAGGATTCTACATCCAAGGTAAAAAAAATATAATCACTCTCTAGGGTAGAGAGCCTATCATACAATCTCTCTAAGAAAGTCTTAGTATCCTTTAAAATAGTATAACAACTATCAAGAAATGTATGTAAAGTATGCTCAACATATATAGATAAAGACTCTGTGCACCATCCCCCACCCGACACTATAGGTCTCATTGGTGGGGGGAACAAATTCTTGTGTATTTTTGGTAGGCCATAGATGGTAGGGATCATAGGATTATTTGTATTAAAATATTTAAATAGATCTTCATTGTTAAGACCTGTCATAAGCAAATCAAATACAAGAAATGAAACTCTCTCAATAATTCCAGATACAATTGGTTTAGAAATGCATTGATACGTATTAGTATCATATAAAAGTGCCCTCATTTGTTTAACATATAACTCTTTGTCAAGTATCACGATTCCACCTCCTTTATCTGCAGGCTTAATGTGAATCGAGTGTAAATTCTTTAATTCATGTAATGCATTTAACTCTTGACTACTCATGTTATAAAAATTAACCTTAGTACCAGTTTCAAATAGTAGTCTGAATTCAGTCTCACAGACCGAAATATAAACGTTTGTATTACTGGATGGATCATTGCAGTAAATGTACTTGATTTTTTTAACTGCTTAACATGATTATTATCATTTCAATTGCCATTAAACATGGTTTTTAATGTCAATTTACAACCCAGTAGTCTTCGATCCTTAAGAATTTCAGAATGATCTGCACGTGTAGCAGGTATAAACGATAAACCTTTGTTTAGTAATTGGATTTGATTAACAGTTAAGTCAAGTGAGGATAAATTAAAAATTGAACTTGAATTCAAAAGCGGTGCCTTTTCACTGCCTGTGGATTGTGTTCTCTGCTTTGATTTCTCTGGAGTATGCCCTTTCGTACCAGACTGCTGGATCTGTCTCGAACAGGAAGTGTTTTTTTAAGTAGAAACTCCCCGGTTTGCTTCTATAATAAAAAAGCATTGTTCACATCCAAATCGGCTCCCTCACCTTGACCTGTTTTTGTGTTAACATCAGTGGATTCATTTATAATAATATCAGAACTCTGAGGGCAATTAGAAGTAGACGCCACAATTTTATCTGAATAAGATAAGGCAGGCTGACTTACAGGTCGTTCTGCTTCCGCAGTACTTGCCTTGTGCGTAGGCCCGCCTCTTTCACTTGAACTATTCACTGATTGGTTATTTTGAAATTCAGTGTTCTCAGTATCAGTCCTTGGCATATTGGCTGTAATTTCCTTTGGCCAAGAGAATACATTGTGATTATTAAAATCATTAAAATCTCTTTGCAGTTTTTTTATTTTTGTAAACTGCAATTTCTTATCACATGATAAAATATTTGATTGAAGCTGATTTAGTTTCTTGGTCGTGGTGTCAGTTGAAAAAGAAGTTATATCGTTCTCAATAGAGACAACATCATTTTTCGGATCATTTCCAATGGGAGAAAAAAAGTAAACAAGGAGTTTCATATATTCCATACTGAATTGTAAATTTAGCTGTTGCCATTTACAAAGGAGTTCTGGATATTGATTTCTGTAACTAGGCATATTTAAAATGCATAAGCCCTTAGGAATAATCTTATGTTGTAAAGAGGCTTGTAAATGCAAACGTTGCCATTGCAAATGTTTGTATTTGAGGGCGAACATTCTCACCATTGCTGGTTGTGGTTATAATACAGTTCATGTCCAGTAAAGGGTTATCTGATGTATCCAAAACACGAGAAAGATTTTCATATCCTGAAATCATGGATGGTGAATTAAAAGTAGCTTCCATCCTTCAATAGCTTAATATTAGGAGCGGTGTGTTCCTCTAGCTGTATAAAAACCAAATATTGAGTACAAAAGCGGTTTAAGAATAAAGTTGAGTGTAGTAAAAATAAAACGTAAACTGATAGTAAAAACACTCAACACTTCAATAGCTCCAATTTATTACAAAAAAGTAAGCGCTTTCACGACCACACAGTCGCTTCATCAGACAAACAGAATAAAAAATGCCTTACAGTGTGTGCGTGTGCGTGTGTGTGTGTGTGTGTGTGTGTGTGTGTGTGTGTATATATATATATATATATATATATATATATATATATATATATATATATATATATATATATATATATATATATATATTTATTTATTTATATATATGTATGTGTGTGTTCAGACCCATAAATAATTAATTACTTAGCAGTTAACACCATACTATCATCTAGTGATTCAAATACAAGTTTAAAATACATAATGAGTTATAAAATATAAGAAAACAATACAGCATATCTAAATAATTAAAATGCAAATAAAATTAATGTTGGAGTCTCCTGGCTTTTAGGAAAGGTTTAATGGAGAAGGCACCATGCAGACCTGGGTATCTATCTGCATTCAGTAACAGTATCCATTTTTGCTCTGCTGCCTCAGTTATATTATCTATATCTCCCCCCTCTAGGATTCACATTTAATACTTGAATAGCAAAAAACTTGAAACTATGTGAAAAAAACTTATGTTTCCCATGATTTGCTAGTGCACTAGTATCCTTTTTATTTTTGATGTCTCTAATATGTTCTAAAATTCTATCTTTAAATAACCTGTTTGTTTTACCTACATAAAAACGTGACATTTTGTGTAAAAGGCAAAGTAAACTAGATGCATAGTTCTACAACCCTGTCCAAGCCAGCTTCATCTCTTCTCCTCTATTCTCAATCAGTTATAGGCTCAGGGCACCATAGAAAGGGTCCCACCACAACAGATAAAGGGGTTTTATTCCAGGATGTTTCTGGTTACAAGGAAAGATGGTCCTTGGAGACCAGTCCTGTATCTGTCCATCCTCAACCTTTTCCTCAAGGTTCACACCTTGAAAATACTCACCTTGCATCTGCTCCTGCCCCTCATTCCAAGCCAAGCCTTTATGGTATCCCTGGATTTGAAGGACGCCTACCTTCACATTCCAATTCACCCCTGCTACAGGAAATTCCTACATTTTTCAGTAGGTTCCTTGCATTTTTGGTTTTCTGCCATTACCTTGTGGGCTATCTTCAGCCCCCAGGGTGTTCACAAAGTGCCTAGCTCCACTGATTGCCCACTGCAGAACTCGGGGTATTCAAATGTACCCATAACTAGATGAACTGGTACGCCCATTACCATTACCTACACCAAGTCAACACCCTAGCAGGCTTAGGGTTCATGGTGAACCAAGAAAAGTTCCACCTGATCCCTACATAAGACCTAGTCTTAGAGTGCAGGATCAGAATACACAAGATGGCAGCCATCATCCCCTGCCAGAAGATAGTAGACATCACTCATTATTTCAAGAACCTTCTCACTCTTCAAACACTAACAGCCAGGGAATTCCTTAGAGTCCTGGGCCTCATGGCATTCCTGATACCCACGCTCCCTATGGCAAAGCTGCATATGAGAAAGATTCAGTGGGTACTAAAGACTCATTGGAACCAGCATACTCACCCTCTGGACATTTTGCCTCCTCTCCTATCATGCCTGAAAAAAGAACTGGAATAGGGGATTGCAACCATTAATCTTAACCAGGGCAGGCCTTTGCAGACACCTACACTCTTACAGCAAATCTTCACAGATGCCTCAGATATGGGCTGGGGGGGGGGGCAGTCCTACTGCACAACTACAAACTAAGCAAAGTACAGGGAGAGTGGCCTGCACTCAGACAAAGGGACCACATTAACATCAAAGAGATGAGGGACGTTTATCTAGCATTACAGACCTTCCGACATGTCCTCCTACCAGGCACCTTGAAAGTAGTCCGACAATATGACTGTTTTGTGGTGCATAAACAAGCGGGTGGGGGGGGCATGGTCATACCCCCTTTGAGCCTAGCCATACAGGTCTGGACCCTAACATCAACACTCCATATCCACCTGCAAGCAGTGTACATTCTTTCAGCAGAGAATGCAGTGGCAGACATGCTTAGCAGAACCTCTGCACCCCCTCATGAATGGATGCTGCACAGAGAGGTTTTCCTGGATCTTGTACACAAGTGGGGTATTCCTCAGGCACATCTGTTTGCCTCCGCCCAGAACAGGCAGATGCCTCTGTTTTGTACAAGGGATCCACACCCCCAGGCCTTGAAAGTGTACTCCTCCTTTTTCTCTTGGGCAGGGATACATCTATATGCCTTCCCCCTTCACACTGATTCAGAAGGTCCTTCTGAAGATACAGAGGACAAACCAAAAATCCTGCTGGTGACTCCCTACTGGCCAAGCCAGCATTGGTTTCCCCTTCTTCACCTTTTAGCCAAGGGCAATCATCACAGGTTAGCCACCATTTAGACCTATTCACACAAGACACCCTCAGGTGACCAGTCTCATCCTCACTTTATGGGTGATAGGGTTCTGATCCCCTTCAGACACCTGTACTCTGCGGACATGTAAGTGTCCTGCAGGAGGCCAGAACACCTAGTACCAGGAGGAATTGTGTGCCAGAATGAAAAAGGTTCTCCAGGTGGTGTCGAAAGAAAAACTAGGACCCTTTACTCATTCCTGTGCCCATGGTCCTTTCTTACTTGTGTGAGCTTCTACATTCAGGACTGATGTACTCATCTGTTAAGGTCCAGTTGTCTGCCATTTCTCCTTGCCTGCCTTTGGTACCTCCTTTGGTATTTAGGTTAGAGGTTAAGCTCTTCTTGAAAGGGGTCATCCATATCAGACCCCCTCTGAAGCCAATACCTCCTATTTGGGAATTAAGCTTACCTTACCACCATTTACGCCAGCTCATTCAGCATCACTGAAGCAATGCACCTGGAAAACTGTTCTGCTTATGGCCCCCACACCCGCCAGGTGGGTATCAGAAATATAAGCCCTGATGGCCAACTCTTCTTACCTCATCTTCCTTCATGCCTAAGGTGGTTAATGAGCTATCTTTAAATCAGACCATTAACTTTTCTGTCTTCTTCCCTCAACCTCAAAATTCTTCTGAAAGGGATCCTACATTCCTTAGATGTCCACAGACAACTTGGTTATTACATAGAGAAAACAAAACGTATTAGAAGGTCTTACCAGCTGTTCGTCTCCTTCCAACATAGGGCCTTGGGGAAGGCAGTCCCAAAACAGACTATATGTTCATGGATCTCAAAGGATATCTCTGCTTGTTACTTCCTTCATGGGAAAGGTCTATCTGGAAATGTGAAAGCTCACTCCACCAGGCAAGCTGCTTCTTCAGCGGCCTTCTTCAAGGGGGTAGACTATGCTTCTATCCTAGAAGTGGCTACCTGGTTATCAGTCCATACATTTACCAAGCATTATAAACTAGATTAGTTCTCCAGAGCTAGAACTAGATTTGCTAGATCCATCCTACATGGTCTCATAGACCAGGGACAACACCCCTCCTCCCAGGCTCCTACCTAGAAGCTTTGGTACTCTCCTTACAGTTATGAATACTGCAACATGAGAATAGAAGGTCATAGAATAGTTGTGTAAGAACTTACCATAACCTTAGATGTCCTTCTCTTATGTTGCAGTATTCAGTCCCCCCTCCTACCCCCTCTTTACTTGTTTATTTACCAGATGAGACTTATCCTTCCTCCTATCTTTACTCAGCAGCAGGACTATGCCTCCATGGGGCTCCCTCTGGCTTGGTTTCACATGTCAGTCTGAAAATCTTTCTCCCTTTATCTTCTTGCTTACCAGGGTACTTCTGTATGCGGTAGTCTATTCTGAAGTGGGTATGTGCAGACGTCACATTTATAGCCAATGTCTGTTTATGGCTCTGACATCAGACGCTGCACATACCCCTGCTCCTAAGACTTTGTTATACTGACCGGATGTCCGGTTCTGCAGACAGCAACCTTCCTATAGTTATGAATACTGCAACATGGAAGAGAAGGACATCTAAGGTTATTGTAAGTTCTTACACAACTATTCTTTGATTTCCTTGGTGTCAGTGGGTAGAGCGTGCCAACGAGTAGGTGACTGAGAGAAGAAAGCATGTGCAGTGCTGTGGAGATTTGTTGTAGGGGTAATGAGAGTTGCTGTGCCTTGTAAGTAGTGTCTCAGGTTGTATGGTGTTTTTTTTCCATAGGTTCATAGGGTGATACTAGGCTATTGGCCTGGAGACCTTTATAAGCCTAGCCAAGAATTTCACCCACGTTCACACAGAGGCAGCACCTGTTTCCCCTGTATAACAGGGACACAGGTGGGATTCTATGGTGTATTTTCTGTTTCCTATCCGTCGTCCAGGTTTCTGTTAAAGAGGGCTAGTGAGTTAATCTGCTTGACATGGAGGTGGAGTCTATTCCACAGATGGGGGAGTCTTTGGGACACAAATCTATCATGCCAACAAGTTCTGTTAATGTCACAGACCAGGTTGAGGCTGTGCAAGTGGAGTTTGACTTACGGATATACAGCAACTCCATCAAGGCTGGGTCTGAGATGGTCTTATATGCCAGACACAGGCCACCTCTGAGGAGTCTGTACGAGACTGATTACAGGGACAGGACATTTAGACTATCTGTATAGGATATGTGTTTGACGCACTGGATTTTCATAGGTTCATAGGAAGGTACTAGGCTATTGGCCCTGGGGCCTATATAAGCCTAGCTAAAATGGCTCCCTGGCTTTTGCCACCCAAGAAAATTATTTTCCTGTGCCCCTGGCAAGCAGTGCCGCAGAAGTGATCCCCAGGATGAATTTTCTGTTTCCCATTCATTCGTCAAGATTTTTCTTAGAGGGCCAATGAGGAGCTTTGCTTGACATGAATGGGTAGTTTGTTCCAGAGTATGGGAAGTCTCTTGGACAGAAATCTGCCCCTCCAGCATGTTCTGTTTATTGTGGTGACAAGGTTTAGGTCCCTGGAGTGTGTGGTTCGGAGAGATTGGGATTTCTTTAAGTGTAGCATGTCTAACAGCTCTGGGTTTGACATAGCTTTGTATGTTAGGGAGAGATCGCCTCTGAGTAGGCAATATGCGACAGAGTAGAGCTGGAGTCTTTTGAGACCATCTGCGTATGGCATCTGTTTGTGGCCAGTAATCCTTTTAGTGAGGTATTTCTGTGGCCTTTCCAATTTGTCTTGAGATACATGCCAAATGGGGCATTGTACTCTATAATGGGTCTGATGAGGGATGAGTAGAGAGGAACAATGATCTCCTTTTTTCTCTTTTGAATTCTGGTTGCAAGGAGAGTAAATGTGGGCAGTTGGAGAGGTTTGTAGAGTTGGGATCCTAAAAGTGGGTTAGATCCTTGTCTTATGCTTAACCATTTGGATTTTCCAGGGTGATACAGTCATGCTTACCGAGTGGTGAGTTTGTAATGAATTGTCAGATCCAGTTAGAGGTAGTCTGGATGTGAGAGCTGTAGATGCACAATGTCATTTGAGGCAAAGCTCTCTCATGTACAAACAATGCCAATCAGGTTGTCAGCATTGCACCCAAACACTCACTGCCAGCACTAAGGAAAAATGAATGTGTCCCAGGGAGGTAGGAATATAGTCTTCAGTAGCATCCTTCTTTCACCAATGATGTCACAATTCCAGCAAAAAATAAGACATCAACAATTGGCTTTGTTTTTGGTGTCCAGACAACAACGAGAAAGGTGCACGTATGACCATTGCTCGGCTATGAAGGTCAGAACATCCAAAAACACAAAGCCAGCAAAAGGTGGAAAATGCAAAAATAGATGTAATTTATTAAACAAAAGACAAGGGGGAATAACCCCCTTGACAACACATATCCAAACCGGTTTCGGCTAAAACAAAGCCTGCTTCAGTGGATGACAAACAATAAGAACAACCAATACCCAGTATATATATATATAACTGGAGTGCCATATGAGAACCAATAAGAACAGATAATATATAATTCAAAATTGGTCATTAAGACCAGGTGAAAACAGAGCTCCATGTTTGACTATCCATTTCTTTTCCTTAAAATTCAGTAACGCATGCCAATTGTGTTTATCCCTGCATGTACCCTTAATACAATCTATAATAACAAACTTAAAAGCAGCTGATGTATGCTTTAAACCATGTTTGTATGGAGCATTATTTTGGCATTTGTTTCTGATGTCACTAAGATGTTCACCAATTCTAAAACGAAAAGGTCTGGAGGTTTGCCCCACATAAAATGCAGAACAAGTGCAGGTCACCAAATAGATGACCCACTCAGTACTGCAATTAGCCCAAAATTTGATATGAAAAATCTCAGGAGTGTTCTTGCTACTAAATTCCCTGGTGTATAGAACCCGAGCACAATATGAACAGTGACCACAGGGAATACAACCCAAAACTGGTCCACCCGTAAGAGATAATTGGATAGAACCTGTAGAATCAAAAAAAGGCCTTTTGTAGTGACCAAACATGGAACCTAATGTACGTCCCCTTCTAAAAGAGAAAGAACATCTGTCTCTTAGGAAGGGGTGAAGTTTTTCATCTGCCATCAAAATATTCCAATGTCTATGAATAATATTCATAAAGCCCCTGGAATTTCGTCCATAGGTAGTCACCAGCCGTAAAGGCTGTTGAACAATATCCTTGTTCCTATCTTTATAACATAATAAATCCTGCCTATTTAGATTGGAAGCCCAATGTTTAGCCAAATTAACCGTACCTGGGCGATAACCTCTCTTAATAAATCTACGGGCAAGGTCATCCCGAATAGTTACAAAAGACTGTTGGCTAGAACAAATCCTTCTGGCTCTCAAAAATTGGGATTTAGGTATGTTCTGGATGATATGTTGTGGGTGGAAGCTGGTAGCGTGTAATAAAAAATTATATTCAGGAAATTTTCTGAATAATGTAGTGGACAAAGTATCATCCACATTCCTATTGACCTCCACATCCAGAAATAGCATCCTGGATCTATGGTAGGTCATCTTAAATTCGATTCCCCATATATTGTCGTTAAGGTAATCAGCAAACTCTTTGAGGTAACTCTCATCAGCCTTCCACACCAACCAACAATCATCAAGATAGCATCGCCAGATGTCCATCTCGCACATATAGATAGTATGATTGGAGTCATAAATCATGACCTCCTCAATATATGCCATAAAAAGATCCGCATAGATGGGTGCAAAAGACGCACCCATCGCTGTTCCTTTGATTTGCCAAAAACATTGGTTTTGATAATAAAAAACATTACTGGTCAACACATATTCTGTCAAACATACCAAAAAAGTATTAAATCCAGGTTGATAGAGACCAGTTCTAGCCAACCAATAGTCCAAGGCTTGTAAACCCGCCCAATGTGGAATGTTAGTATAGAGAGAGGTGATGTCCAGAGTACATAATAGCCAATGGGATTCAAGTTGTGTATCATTAATTAAGTCCAAAAATTGAGTAGTGTCTTGAATCCTCGCTCTGATGGAAGAGAGCAATGGTTTCAAGTAATGAGTAAGATATTCAGACAATGGTTCGGTAAGAGACCCGTGTCCTGAGACAATGGGTCTACCTGGTGGATTGGTAGCATGTTTATGCATCTTAGGCAACAAATAAAAATATTGTTGTCTGGGAGATGAAACCATGAGTTGGTTTTTCACAGCTTGTGTGATAATCCCCTCCTCTACTGCTTGAGTCAACTATTGTCCAATTTTCAATTGGAAGTGAGGAGATGGATCCAAGGGCATGTGCATATAATATTCTTTGTCCCCCAATTGTCTCATGGCCTCCTTGTCATATGTAGCCTTATCTTGAACCACAACTGCCCCACCTTTATCAGCCTGAGTTATAACTAAATTATTTTTATGTACAAGCTCATCCACACACTGCACTTCATCCTTGGACAAATTATTATATGATACTGGAAAATCCTTTAGATAACAATGTAAATCCTTTAACACATTCTTTTGAAAAACACCTACCAAATGTGTCATAGGCGGGTTAAAAGTGGATTTCTTAAACTTGAATTCCTGAGATGAAAAACATTCACTGTCAGTGTAAAACAATTTCAAATTTAACAACCGACAAAAATTAGCCACATCCTGGGCTAAGGAATATTCAGAAACAAAATAACCTGGAACAAAGTTTAACCCTTTATTCAGTATCTTGATCTGTGTACTCGTAAGCTCCACGGAAGAAATATTATGAACATTGGAATTGTTAATCAGTGTTCTGTCATCATTTGCAAAAGGGCTTCCAGACCCTGTTTTGGTTTGTCTCTTTTTGTGTTTCCGCCCCCCTTGTCTGAATCTGAACCCAGAAGGTGGGACAAATTTTTCCTTTTGGCATTGGGTGAAACATCTAGATTGTTCCCCTCACATTCACCTTCTGTATTGGAGGATGTATCCTCCCCAGAAGTGAAACTAGAAGAATCAAAATTTTTCTTTAATATGGATTTTGGTCTCTTCTTTTGGGAGTCGAAAATTTTTTATTATTCTTATTATTTTCACTAGGTAGTCTAAAGGAAACGTATTTAGATGTGTCAAAAGGTTTTCTCCTCTCATAATCACCTACATCCCTAAAAAATTTTTTAAGCTTTCTTTCCTTTAAACTCTGTTCCAACTTGGATAGATCCACAGTTAATTTTTTCACTTGTAATGAAAAAGAATCACAAGTTTCAAATTTACTAGCCTCCAAACAGATAGTTTCTAAATCCTTGACCCCTATCTGTACTTTCCGTTCATAAAAATCAGCCAAAGCATCAACAAATTTAGAAGATGCTAATTGTTGAATATGGCCCCAATCCTCAGTCAGTTTATCATCAATGTTAGATACCGAGGGTTGTACCTTAACCCTTAGTGGTTTTGTTCATAGGACCAAATTCATGTTTGGATGGTCTGACATACAGTCATTAAACCCTAATTGTGTTTCAGGTACTGTTTTCTCATATTCGACATTGTGCAACAAGTATTTTCGTTTATTACGACTATTGTTTGCTATATCTGGTAGTTATGTTTTTTAAGTTATTGGTTAGTTTGGAGTATGACATTTTCATTTATATTGGATGAATGTATTAGGATTGTTTGTATGTTATTTAGGAGTATATGTGTTTATTGTTATTTTTTATACAGTTCTATTTAGATTTGCTGTTTAAATTGGTTTCTATATAACTGAACATTACTTGGGGTCATGTATTGGGAACTAGTTAGGTTTTCCAACTAAGAGTTCCTTTGGGTTTATTTATTCAGTACCCCTACATATATTTAGATGTATACCTATTAATTTAGGTTTATTACTTTGTTAGAGATTTGCCTATATATTTATTAGCATCTTTAATCACTTATATCTTTTTTGATGGGTTGCCATTTTTTTCCCTTTAAAACCAAATCTTGTATTTTTTATATTCATAATTGCCACCACTATTCTGACAGCTATATTTATAATAGACCTATGTGTTCACAGAATTGGGAACTATAAGGTCAATTTTGGCTATACATGTTTTTCATATTTCTTATATGTGGTTATATATACTCTTTTTATGGCCGGATTTCTTAATGTCTTTATTTGAGGCTTATTTTTTGAGCCTATTTATATTTATCAGAGACGGTGAGGATACAAATACGCAGTGGTGCGACTGGGAAAGTTTTATTCACGTCGCTGGGGCTGCATATGGTATTTGTCAACTTGTTTGGTATCTGTATCCTTGGGGCAGATACACAGTATGATGTTATATTTAACATTAGGACTGTTTATTGTATGACTGCCTTTTTTAGTTCCTTTTTGGATACATACATGAGATTTCTATGAGCCAAATATTTGGATTTTACTATTTATAGATTGCCATTCTGTGATTTTCATGGTATATATTTTTTCCATTATTAGCTGTCTCATTACTGATGGTTTGTTTGTACAAATACATTTCAATATATTTAATTATATTTTGTATTTTGGTTTAAGATCTGTTTTTTTAGGGTCAAGGATGGCATTATCACCATTGATTCAGGGTTATCATCAGATATGGACGATCTATCTGTTTTTGGTTTGGGGGCCCGAGAGTTGCAACAAACATTGGAGACTAGTAGTTCCGATTTAGATATACAATGTGAAACTTTTTTTAGCCGATTAAACAAAAACATGAAGATTGTCCGGACGAATGTCTGGCATTTACGCCTTTTCAAGGCATATCAGCGTAAAAATATTACCCCACGTGGTCTAAGGGTTAAGGTACAACCCTTGGTATCTAACATTGATGATAAACTGACTGATGATTAGGGCCATATTCAACAATTAGCATCTTCTAAATTTGTTGATGCTTTGGCTGATTTTTATGAACGGAAAGTACAGATAGGGGTCAAGGATTTAGAAACTATCTGTTTGGACGCTAGTAAATTTGAAACTTGTGATTCTTTTTCATTACAAGTGAAAAAATTAACTATGGACCTATCCAAGTTGGAACAGAGTTTAAAGGAAAGAAAGCTTAAAAATTTTTTTAGGGATGTAGGTGATTATGAGAGAGGAAAACCTTTTGATACATCTAAATATGTTTCCTTTAGACTACCTAGTGAAAATAATAAGAATAATAAAAAATTTTCGACTCCCAAAAGAAAGAGACCAAAATCCATATTAAAGAAAAGTTTTGATTCTTCTAGTTTCACTTCTGGGGAGGATACATCCTCCAATACAGAAGGTGAATGTGAGGGGAACAATCTAGATGTTTCACCCAATGCCAAAAGGAAAAATTTGTCCCACCCTCTGGGTTCAGATTCAGACGAGGGGGGCGGAAACACAGAGACAAACCAAAACAGGGTCTGGAAGCCCTTTTGCAAATGATGACAGAACACTGATTAACAATTCCAATGTTCATAATATTTCTTCCGTGGAGCTTACGAGTACACAGATCAAGATATTGAATAAAGGGTTAAACTTTGTTCCAGGTTTTTTTTTGTTTCTGAATATTCCTTAGCCCAGGATGTGGCTAATTTTTGTCGGTTGTTAAATTTGAAATTGTTTTACACTGACAGTGAATGTTTTTCATCTCAGGAATTCAAGTTTAAGAAATCCACTTTTAACCCGCCTATGACACATTTGGTAGGTGTTTTTCAAAAGAATGTGTTAAAGGATTTACATTGTTATCTAAAGGATTTTCCAGTATCATATAATAATTTGTCCAAGGATGAAGTGCAGAGTGTGGATGAGCTTGTACATAAAAAGAATTTAGTTATAACTCAGGCTGATAAAGGTGGGCGGTTGTGGTTCAAGATAAGGCTACATATGACAAGGAGGCCATGAGACAATTGGGGGACAAAGAATATTATATGCACATGCCCTTGGATCCAACTGAAAATTGGACAATTTTTGACTCAAGCAGTAGAGGAGGGGATTATCACACAGGCTGTGAAAAAACAACTCTTGGTTTCATCTCCCAGACAACAATATTTTTATGTGTTGCCTAAGATACATAAACATGCTACCAATCCACCAGGTAGACCCATTGTCTCAGGACACGGGTCTCTTACCGAACCATTGTCTGAATATCTTACTCATTACTTGAAACCACTGCTGTCTTCTATCAGAGCGAGGATTCAAGACACTACTCAATTTTTGGACTTAATTAATGATACACAACTTGAATCCCATTGGCTATTATGTACTCTGGATATCACCTCTCTCTATATACTAACATTCCACATTGGGCGGGTTTACAAGCCTTGGACTATAGTTGGCTAGAACTGGTCTCTATCAACCTGGATTTAATACTTTTTTGGTATGTTTGACAGAATATGTGTTGACCAGTAATGTTTTTTATTATCAAAACCAATGTTTTTGGCAAATCAAAGGAACAGCGATGGGTGCGTCTTTTGCACCCATCTATGCGGATCTTTTTATGGCATATATTGAGGAGGTCATGATTTATGACCCCAATCATAATATCTATATGTGCGAGATGGACATCTGGCGACGCTATCTTGATGATTGTTGGTTGGTGTGGAAGGCTGATGAGAGTTACCTCAAAGAGTTTGTTGATTACCTTAACGACAATATATGGGGAATTGAATTTAAGATGACCTACCATAGATCCAGGATGCTATTTCTGGATGTGGAGGTCAATAGGAATGTGGATGATACTTTGTCCACTACATTATTCAGAAAATTTCCTGAATATAATTCTTTATTACACGCTACCAGCTTCCACCCACAACATATCATCCAGAACATACCTAAATCCCAATTTTTGAGAGCCAGAAGGATTTGTTCTAGCCAACAGTCTTTTGTAACTATTCGGGATGACCTTGCCCGTAGATTTATCGAGAGAGGTTATCGCCCAGGTACGGTTAATTTGGCTAAACATTGGGCTTCCAATCTAAATAGGCAGGATATATTATGTTATAAAGATAGGAACAAGGATGTTGTTCAACAGCCTTTACGGCTGGTGACTACCTATGGACGAAATTCCAGGGGCTTTATGAATATTATTCATAGACATTGGAATATCTTGATGGCAGATGAAAAACTTCACCCCTTCCTAAGAGACAGATGTTCTTTCTCTTTTAGAAGGGGACGTACATTAGGTTCCATGTTTGGTCACTACAAAAGGCCTTTTTTTGATTCTACAGGTTCTATCCAATTATCTCTTACAGGTGGACCAGTTTTGGGTTGTATTCCCTGTGGTCACTGTTCATATTGTGCTCGGGTTCTATACACCAGGGAATTTAGTAGCAAGAACACTCCTGAGATTTTTCATATCAAATTTTGGGCTAATTGCAGTACTTAGTGGGTCATCTATTTGGTGACCTGCACTTGTTCTGCCTTTTATGTGGGGCAAACCTCCAGACCTTTTCATTTTAGAATTGGTGAACATCTTAGTGACATCAGAAACAAACGCCAAAATAATGCTCTATACAAACATGGTTTAAAGCATACATCAGCTGCTTTTAAGTTTGCTATTATAGATTGTATTAAGGGTACATGCAGGGATAAACACAATTGGCATGAGTTACTGAATTTTAAGGAAAAGAAATGGATAGTCAAACTTGGAGCTCTGTTTCCACCTGGTCTTAATGACCAATTTCGAATTATATATTATCTGTTCTTATTGGTTCTCTCTCTCTCTCTCTCTCTCTATATATATATATATATATATATATATATATATATATATATATATATATATATACTGGGTATTATCCACTGAAGCAGGCTTTGTTCTAGCCAAAACCGGTTTGGATATGTGTTGTCAAGGTGGTTATTCCCCCTTGTCTTTTGTTTAATAAATTACATCTATTTTTGCATTTTCCACCTTTTGCTGGCTTTGTGTTTTTGTTTTTGGTGTCCCAGCAAGGGGATCCAATATCTGTCAGCCTGGGGAGACACTATCGACAAACCACAAAGCCGTGTCAGAGATTATTTGCACTTGTCACCACTTGGCTTCTGGATACTGACAAAAACTTTATCTCCATAGTACTTTTTTTCAGGCTATGCAAAGTTGTTAAACCCTCCAACATAACAAAAATAATTCATGACTACCTAAAGTTACTGCTGCTCAACACTAGGAGTTTAAATAAAAAAACTGCATTCTCTAGAAGCACTCCTCATCCTGGAAAATGCAGACATATGTCCAGTCACAGAAACTTGGTTCAGAACCGTGGAAAGCACCGTGGCTGTCAAACACTACAATGCCTTTCATAAATTTTGATCCCCGTCAGCTCAGGATAAAAGAAAGGGAGGCGGTATCTCAGTGTTTGTAAAGGACAAGTACTCTGCTTGACTGATCCAACATCAAGACTCGCTTGAGCTGCTGCAATGTCAACTAACCATAGGTGGGGACCCCCTGTCGTACCCTTGCTACCTACAGATCCCTTGACATGAGTCTGGAAACTACACCTCCTACCTATACCTTCTGGAATCTCTTAACATTCAGCCTAACACTATACTTACGGATGACTTCAACTACCCCTCCATAAACTGGGAGACTTATATGACCCATAATTCACTTGCTCAGAGGTTAGCTATCCACCTAGAGGTACAGATATCCTAGACCTAGTATTCACGAACAGGGGAGATGCTGCTCACTCCTGTGCATTAACTCCTCTGTGGTAAGATCTGATCACAACATGATCTCCTTTAGTATTAAAACTAACCTAGAACCCCCATAAAAGTCCAAACCTGTTAAGAACTTTAAGGCCAATTACCTTAAGCTATATGAGAGCTTATTAAACTTCCAAGCCCCTCTTATCCCGGATGACACTGAGCCCTCCTGTGAGCTGTACACAAAAGCACTATACAACCATATTCATAGGCAATACCTGTCAGAGTCAAACCTATGATTACTGGAAAAAATAAACCAGTGTGGTGGACCCATGGCATAAATAGACTATTCACCAAAGGGAAAAAAAATCATCTCCAAAGCCAAGATGGAACAGACAAAACATTGCAAAAAAGACTCACCAGTCAAAATAAACAAGTTAGAGAGCTAGGCAAATCTGCCAAAGCAAACTACGAGGCAAAGATAACCTCCTAGGTGAAAGATAACCGTAAGGGTTTTTTACTATGTTCATAACCTCAGGGGAAATGCTCAGTAAAGTGTCGAGTTAATCATGAAGAACGGCAACACATACACCCAGCCTGACACTATATCAAAAGCCAAAAAAAACTGGAAAAACACAGATAAGTACAGAACCACAAAGGCAGTAACCCATTAAAAACACGAAATTTACTAACTCTAGCGCCGTAAGGAGGCTTGTTTATAACCGAGGCGCTAGAGTTAATAAATTTCATGTTTTTACTGGGTTCCTGCCTTTGTGGTTCTGTACTGACAGTATATCAAGCCTGCTGGACAACAAGTTCAGTTATCATTTGAGAGGTGACTTTATGCCTGACCTACAAGGCAATCTGTGATCTAGCCCTGATGAAAATATTACATATTCGCAAGAAAAATTATACAAGGGTTATGCATTCCACGGACCTAAAACTTATTTGTGGCTCTAACAGAAATTGCTGGAGAGAGATTTGTATCCCAAAGGCTACCTCATTCAAGGAATAAACTTCGCATTTTCACAATAAGCCTATCACTCACGCTCTTCAAAAAGAATTAGGATAAATGGATGAGGAACCGTAAATTTACTCCCGGGGTACTGCCCATGTCCCTTATGGACAGAGGCAGTCTGTAAAATGACTAGTGACTCCAACACCCAAAGTCCCACTACCTTGATATTACCCCATCCCATATTTGGTGAATTAAGACATCATATTGTCATATCCTGGGTGTTTGCTAGGCTTGTAAAGGCACTTGTGCCATTAGTCTAGTAATCACCTATGGACCTATAAAAGGGGAGATCTTTTTGGCCCAGAAGAGGAGGGTTTTATTTTGGCTGTCACTTTGTCTATGTGGAAATGGAAGTTTATTGACTGATCAAACCATAGATGTTCTTTGTGTTTCACTGTTGCAGTCGTCACATTTGGGTTATCTGCTTGCAGTAGCCCTCAGTCGGCCTGATTATCAAAGTCTTGGGTCCTGCATCGATTGCTGTCTCATCTTTTCGTGACGTCAGGTAGTCAGGGGTAGAAAGCATGCAGCCGACGCCATTACATCAGTCTTTCTTGCCGTGCGGTGCCCAAAGCAGAAGCAGATGTTCTTCGTCTTCCCTTGCTGCAGTCCTGACTATTGGGTATAGTCCGCGTCCCAGTCGGCCCGAATACCAGAGAGAAGGATGACGCCGGGTCATGGCGCTTTAGACTGACGCCAGTAACGCCAGGGTACTAATGCATGACCGACGCCATTTCCTCAGTCTTTTGCCGCATGGTCCGATGCAGAAGCAATTTTAAAGTGCAGGTTGGCGTTTGAGATTTTCCGAAACCGGAGTTTCAGACCGAAATCAGAGTTGGCTAAGTAACCTGCTAGAACATTTTGGTTTTTCTGCCTCAGTATTTAACCGGATGTCAGAAAAGTGAATAACTGTATTTTGTGGGAAACAGATACCGCATAGGGATTATCATAATGTGTATACCTTGTTTAGGCCTGAGCACGACGTTGTTGGTTGCCGCCTTGTGCTAGATTTAACAAGCACTATTAAGAGGAGGCTTGATTGTGCTAGGTTAGTGTTTGGAAGCTGCTGTAATTATAATATGCCGTCGGATGCTCCACGCCTGCTTCATCCAAGAAGCGCAAGGACAAAACAGTGAAGCCTAGGGTGAGGAACCGCAGTCCCGGACGCCGGTCTCTTTAGAAGGCTCAGGGAGCCAGAGGTTTTGCCAGGAGTTTATATGGAGTCTCAGGCAGATACTTTACTGTTACAGGATGTGCCCTCTCAGGAGGTAGGCCTAGCTGAGGGGGCTTCTCAGGTAACTGTTCTTCCCTCTCTTCCCAAGGTAGTTAGGGCCTCTCCTTCTGTTGCCAAAGCTTCTTTTAGAGGTAGGCCAAGTTCAGCTTCTGTGGGGCTTCTCCTAGCATTTCGGGCTCTGTGCCTAAGAAACATATGCTTAAAATGGCAGAAGATTTGATTACTCTGATTAGAGGTTCTATGCCCCCACCTGATAAGAGGCCTAGGGTGGAACAGGAGTTTGATAGTTTTGAACAGTGTTCACAGGCTTCAGAGTCTTCTGTGGAAGACTTGCAAGAGTTTCCTACTTATTCTGATTCTGATGTGGATGATTCCACTCCTTCAGCTTCTCCTCCTGAGGATTTTTCATTTTCAGAGACTCTTCACTCCATGAGGGAGCACTTTAAATGGGAAGGCCAAGATTACTCTGACTCCAGAAAAGGCTTAGGGAATTCTTGTTTTGCCCCAGCATAGGCCCTTAGCTATTCCTCCTGTGTTGAATGTGGTGGAGGATGTTTTGCAAACAAACATTGGACGATCTATCTGTTTTGGTTTGGGGCCCGGTGAGTTGCAACAAACATTGGAGACTAAGTAGTTCCGGATTTAGATATACAATGTGAAACTTTTTGGCAGTTAAACATAAAACATGAAGATTGTCGGACGTAATGTCTGGCATTTACGCCTTTTCAAGGCATATCAGCGATAAAAATATTACCCCACGTGGTCTAAGGGTTAAGGTACAAAGCCTTGGTATCTAACATTGATGATAAACTGACTGATGATTAGGGCCATATTCAACAATTAGCATCTTCTAAATTTGTTGATGCTTTGAAACTGATTTTTATGAGCGGAAAGTACAGATGAGGGGTCCAGGAGTTTAGAAACTATCTGTTTGGAATAGTAAATTTGAAACTGCATGATTCTTTTTCATTACAAGTGAAAAATTAACTATGGACCTATCAAGTTGGAGACAGAGTTTAGAAAGAAAGCTTAAAAATTTTTAGGGATGTAGGTGATTATGAGAGAGGAAAACCTTTTGATACATCTAAATATGTTTCCTTTAGACTACCTAGTGAAAATAATAAGAATAATAAAAAATTTTCGACTCCCAAAAGAAAGAGACCAAAATCCATATTAAAGAAAAGTTTTGATTCTTCTAGTTTCACTTCTGGGGAGGATACATCCTCCAATACAGAAGGTGAATGTGAGGGGAACAATCTAGATGTTTCACCCAATGCCAAAAGGAAAAATTTGTCCCACCCTCTGGGTTCAGATTCAGACGAGGGGGGCGGAAACACAAAGAGACAAACCAAAACAGGGTCTGGAAGCCCTTTTGCAAATGATGACAGAACACTGATTAACAATTCCAATGTTCATAATATTTCTTCCGTGGAGCTTGGTACACAGATCAAGATATTGAATAAAGGGTTAAACTTTGTTCCAGGTTTTTTTTTGTTTCTGAATATTCCTTAGCCCAGGATGTGGCTAATTTTTGTCGGTTGTTAAATTTGAAATTGTTTTACACTGACAGTGAATGTTTTTCATCTCAGGAATTCAAGTTTAAGAAATCCACTTTTAACCCGCCTATGACACATTTGGTAGGTGTTTTTCAAAGAATGTGTTAAAGGATTTACATTGTTATCTAAAGGATTTTCCAGTATCATATAATAATTTGTCCAAGGATGAAGTGCAGAGTGTGGATGAGCTTGTACATAAAAAGAATTTAGTTATAACTCAGGCTGATAAAGGTGGGCGGTTGTGGTTCAAGATAAGGCTACATATGACAAGGAGGCCATGAGACAATTGGGGGACAAAGAATATTATATGCACATGCCCTTGGATCCAACTGAAAATTGGACAATTTTTGACTCAAGCAGTAGAGGAGGGGATTATCACACAGGCTGTGAAAAACCAACTCTTGGTTTCATCTCCCAGACAACAATATTTTTATGTGTTGCCTAAGATACATAAACATGCTACCAATCCACCAGATAGACCCATTGTCTCAGGACACGGGTCTCTTACCGAACCATTGTCTGAATATCTTACTCATTACTTGAAACCACTGCTCTCTTCTATCAGAGCGAGGAATCAGAGCGAGGATTCAAGACACTACTCAATTTTTGGACTTAATTAATGATACACAACTTGAATCCCATTGGCTATTATGTACTCTGGACATCACCTCTCTCTATACTAACATTCCACATTGGGCGGGTTTACAAGCCTTGGACTATTGGTTGGCTAGAACTGGTCTCTATCAACCTGGATTTAATACTTTTTTGATATGTTTGACAGAATACGTGTTGACCAGTAATGTTTTTTATTATCAAAACCAATGTTTTTGGCAAATCAAAGGAACAGCGATGGGTGCGTCTTTTGCACCCATCTATGCGGATCTTTTTATGGCATATATTGAGGAGGTCATGATTTATGACCCCAATCATAATATCTATATGTGCGAGATGGACATCTGGCGACGCTATCTTGATGATTGTTGGTTGGTGTGGAAGGCTGATGAGTTACCTCAAAGAGTTTGTTGATTACCTTAACGACAATATATGGGGAATTGAATTTAAGATGACCTACCATAGATCCAGGATGCTATTTCTGGATGTGGAGGTCAATAGGAATGTGGATGATACTTTGTCCACTACATTATTCAGAAAATTTCCTGAATATAATTCTTTATTACACGCTACCAGCTTCCACCACAACATATCATCAGAACATACCTAAATCCCAATTTTTGAGAGCCAGAAGGATCTGTTCTAGCCAACAGTCTTTTGTAACTATTCGGGATGACCTTGCCCGTGGATTTATCGAGAGAGGTTATCGCCCAGGTACGGTTAATTTGGCTAAACATTGGGCTTCAATCTAAATAGGCAGGATATATTATGTTATAAAGATAGGAACAAGGATGTTGTTCAACAGCCTTTACGTTGGTGACTACCTATGGGCCGAAATTCCAGGGCTTTATGAATATTATTCATAGACATTGGAATATCTTGATGGCAGATGAACTTCACCCCTTCCTAAGAGACAGATGTTCTTTCTCTTTTAGAAGGACGTACATTAGGTTCCATGTTTGGTCACTACAAAAGGCCTTTTGATTCTACAGGTTCTATCAATTATCTCTTACAGGTGGACCAGTTTTGGGTTGTATTCCCTGTGGTCACTGTTCATATTGTTCTCGGGTTCTATACACCAGGGAATTTAGTAGCAAGAACACTCCTGAGATTTTTCATATCAATTTTGGGCTAATTGCAGTACTTAGTGGGTCATCTATTTGGTGACCTGCACTTGTTCTGCCTTTTATGTGGGGCAAACCTCAGACCTTTTCATTTTAGAATTGGTGAACATCTTAGTGACATCAGAAACAAACGCCAAAATAATGCTCTATACAAACATGGTTTAAAGCATACATCAGCTGCTTTTAAGTTTGCTATTATAGATTGTATTAAGGGTACATGCAGGGATAAACACAATTGGCATGAGTTACTGAATTTTAAGGAAAAGAGATGGATAGTCAAACTTGGAGCTCTGTTTCCACCTGGTCTTAATGACCAATTTCGAATTATATATTATCTGTTCTTATTGGTTCTCTCTCTCTATATATATATATATATATATCTCTCTCTCTCTCTATATATATATATATATATATATATATATATATATATATACTGGGTATTATCCACTGAAGCAGGCTTTGTTCTAGCCAAAACCGGTTTGGATATGTGTTGTCAAGGTGGTTATTCCCCCTTGTCTTTTGTTTAATAAATTACATCTATTTTTGCATTTTCCACCTTTTGCTGGCTTTGTGTTTTTGTTTTGGTGTCCCAGCAAGGATCCAATATCTGTCAGCCTGGGAGACACTGTCGACAAACCACAAAGCCGTGTCAGAGATTATTTGCACTTGTCACCACTTGGCTTCTGGATACTGACAAAACTTTATCTCCATAGTACTTTTTTTCAGGCTATGCAAAGTTGTTAAACCCTCCAACATAACAAAAATAATTCATGACTACCTAAAGTTACTGCTGCTCAACACTAGGAGTTTAAATAAAAAAACTGCATTCTCTAGAAGCACTCCTCATCCTGGAAAATGCAGACATATGTCCAGTCACAGAAACTTGGTTCAGAACCGTGGAAAGCACCGTGGCTGTCAAACGCTACAATGCCTTTCATACATTTTGATCCCCGTCAGCTCAGGATAAAAGAAAGGGAGGCGGTATCTCAGTGTTTGTAAAGGACAAGTACTCTGCTTGACTGATCCAACATCAAGACTCGCTTGAGCTGCTGCAATGTCAACTAACCATAGGTGGGGACCCCCTGTCGTACCCTTGCTACCTACAGATCCCTTGACATGAGTCTGGAAACTACACCTCCTACCTATACCTTCTGGAATCTCTTAACATTCAGCCTAACACTATACTTACGGATGACTTCAACTACCCCTCCATAAACTGGGAGACTTATATGACCCATAATTCACTTGCTCAGAGGTTAGCTATCCACCTAGAGGTACAGATATCCTAGACCTAGTATTCACGAACAGGGGAGATGCTGCTCACTCCTGTGCATTAACTCCTCTGTGGTAAGATCTGATCACAACATGATCTCCTTTAGTATTAAAACTAACCTAGAACCCCCATAAAAGTCCAAACCTGTTAAGAACTTTAAGGCCAATTACCTTAAGCTATGTGAGAGCTTATTAAACTTCCAAGCCCCTCTTATCCCGGATGACACTGAGCCCTCCTGTGAGCTGTACACAAAAGCACTATACAACCATATTCATAGGCAATACCTGTCAGAGTCAAACCTATGATTACTGGAAAAAATAAACCAGTGTGGTGGACCCATGGCATAAATAGACTATTCACCAAAGGGAAAAAAATCATCTCCAAAGCCAAGATGGAACAGACAAAACATTGCAAAAAAGACTCACCAGTCAAAATAAACAAGTTAGAGAGCTAGGCAAATCTGCCAAAGCAAACTACGAGGCAAAGATAACCTCCTAGGTGAAAGAATAACCGTGAGGGTTTTACTATGTTCATAACCTCAGGGGAAATGCTCAGTAAAGTGTTGAGTTAATCATGAAGAACGGCAACACATACACCCAGCCTGACACTATATCAAAAGCCAAAAAAAACTGGAAAAACACAGATAAGTACAGAACCACAAAGGCAGTAACCCATTAAAGTACGAAATTTACTAACTCTAAGCGCCTTAAGGAGGCTTGTTTATAACCGAGCGCTAGAGTTAATATTCATGTTTTACTGAGTTCCTGCTTAACAATTCTCTGACAGTATATCAAGCCTGCTGGACAACAAGTTCAGTTATCATTTGAGAGGTGACTTTATGCCTGACCTACAAGGCAATCTGTGATCTAGCCCTGATGAAAATATTACATATTAAGCAGAAAAATTATACAAGGGTTATGCATTCCACGGACCTAAAAACTTATTTGTGGCTCTAACAGAAATTGCTGGAGAGATTTGTATCCCAAAGGCTACCTCATTCAAGGAATAAACTTTGCATTTTCACAATAAGCCTATCACTCACGCTCTTCAAAAAGAATTAGGATAAATGGATGAGGAACCGTAAATTTACTCCCGGTACTGCCCATGTCCTTATGGACAGAGGCAGTCTGTAAAATGACTAGTGACTCCAACACCCAAAGTCCCACTACCTTGATATTACCCCATCCCATATTTGGTGAATTAAGACATCATATTGTCATATCCTGGGTGTTTGCTAGGCTTGTAAAGGCACTTGTGCCATTAGTCTAATAATCACCTATGGACCTATAAAAGGGGAGATCTTTTGGCCCAGAAGAGGAGGGTTTTATTTTGGCTGTCACTTTGTCTATGTGGAAATGGAAGTTTATTGACTGATCAAACCATAGATGTTCTTTGTGTTTCACTGTTGCAGTCGTCACATTTGGGTTATCTGCTTGCAGTAGCCCTCAGTCGGCCTGATTATCAAAGTCTTGGGTCCTGCATCGATTGCTGTCTCATCTTTTCGTGACGTCAGGTAGTCAGGGGTAGAAAGCATGCAGCCGACGCCATTACATCAGTCTTTCTTGCCGTGCGGTGCCCAAAGCAGAAGCAGTTTGCAAGTGCCAGTCGGCCGACTCCTGAAATTTTCGTTTTCGAGTTTCAGAACCAAAGTCTTCAACTAAAACTAAGTACCCCGTTGGAGAAACATTTTCTTGCTCTAAACCGATGTCAGTATAAGTCAATAATTGTATTTCTTGTGGGAAGCAAATACCTCATAAAGATTTTCATTCGTAGGGTATTCCTTGCCTAGGACCTGACCACAACGTACCTCCCTTTTGGTTTTGTGCCTTAAGTAACTAACTATTCGTCGTCTGTATATTTACGCTTCTAAATATTTTGGTACTCTGTTCAATTATCCAGGTTTGTCTTCAGTTAGCCATCCAACTACCGGCATTCCGAAAAAATGCAAAGATAAAGACAGAGACAGGTCTCCTAGGTCCAAAGCTGCCAGCGATGCTTCTCCTAAGCCAGTCGCCAGTTCACCGGTACTCAGTGAGGTGCTTTCGCAGCCCCTGATACCCGTTACTTCAGATTCGTAGGCCTCTACTGAGACCCATTCAGAGTCCGGTATGCCGCGAGATGCTTCAACTGTGGAACCTGCGTATGTCTCTACCTTGGATGGGTCCGGAGCCGCTGTGCAGGTACCGGCTTCTGAGGGTGTATTCAGGCCTACTGACTTGCATATTAAACCAATGCCATCTTCTTCTTCAAGGCCTAAATCTTGAACCATTCCTAGAAAACTAATATTCTACCCAGACTCATGCCCTGCCTTAATAAACATCCTTCCACCATACACCCCAAACAGATCTCTGAGATCTGAACACCAAAATCTTATCTCCATCCACAAACCCAAACGTCCTGCCGGCCAACTTCTGCTCTCCTTCTCTCTAGGTAAAAAATGGAACTCCTTCCCTCCTTCTCTTAGGACTATACCTAACTCTGAATCCTTCAAGACCCTACTTCTCAAATACCTGTCATCCAAATGGAAATGTTCCTGCTCTCACCATATATAATTTCCAGGGATCTCTTTCCCTGAGCTCTCCATTTCCTGCCCCTCTCTACCCCAAGCTTTTCCTGACTCTTCTAACTTTCTCCTGACTCCAACTTTGTTCAGTCTGTTAAAAAAAAAAAAACAAATTTTTGCACATCTATGTATTTTTGTTATTTTACTCTGCACTGTATTGCTTTATTATGCTTGCTCATTATGCACATTTTATGTAAATGTATTTCCTGACTGTATGAATCTTACTCTTGTATTATACCATTAACTTTATGTAACCATGTTTCAATGTATTGCTTGTGGAGCTTTTCTCCCCGGGCCTCCACTGAAAATGGGCACTTCTTGGCCCAGTGGACTTCCCCGGTAATCAAACTGAAATAAATAAATAAATAAATAAAACCGATGCCCAGACTGCATGGTCAGGCCTCTATGCCTAAAAAACAAATGATAAGAAGACCTTATTACTTTAATCAGGGGAAGCTAACCTACCCCTCTAAGAGACCTAGGACTGAATTTGCTTATGATACTTCTGACCAGGATTCTGCAATTTCTGTTTCCTCTGATGAGCAGGATTTGCCCTTATCTGCCTTTGAAGATTCTGATGCAGAGGACTCTATTCCCTCTACCCCCCCCCCCCCCCCCAGAGGATTTCTCTTTTGGTGAAACCTTGCATACTCTTAGGGAGCATTTTCATTGGGAAAACCAGGATTACTCTGATTCTAAAAAGAGGCTTAGAGATTTCTTAGCTATCCCTCCTGTACTAGACATTCTTGATTATGCCTTTTCGGAATCTAGCTTGGCCCCTGACTCTTTACCTCCTGCTCCCAGAAAACATGATAGATATTACAGGGTTCCTGACTCTCACATGTTCCTTTTTAAAAATCCTACTGCGGATCCTGAGACCATTTCATAGGCACCCAAGGGCATTAAGGCTACTACTTCCAAAAATCCTACCCCCTCTGATAGAGACTGCAGGGCGCTGGATAGATGGGGTAAGAAGGTATACACTTCTGCAACCTTAGCCATTAGGGCCTTAAATTGCCAGATTCATATGTTAAAGTGTCAGCAGCATATTATTGGATTGCTTAAACAGACAGTGATGTTGATTCCTGACTGTGCTGAAAATAAGGATTTACAGGATTTAATGCATTCTGCTGAACAGGTTGGTAAGCATACTTTACAATGTGGTTTTGATTCACTAGAGGCATCTTGCAGGGCTGCTGTCACTGGGTCTGTACTTAGAAGGCATGCTTGGTTTAAGGAGCAATCATTGCCAGATCATGTTAAAGCTAAATTGCTAGATGCTCCCTTAACTCAGGACCGCCTGTTTGGCAACAAAGCAGGAGAAGTTCTTAAAAAGATGGAGGAAAAAGCAAAATCTATGCAAACTGTTAAAGATTTCCTACAAGTACAGCCTCCAAGATTTAGTAGGCATTAGCCTTCTAAGAATTGGTCCTTTCCTGTCTCTTCCAGGCCTCCTCAGTCCAAACCCAGAGCCAGTAGAACACCCAGGCTTCAGTCTCAGGTTACGCACAGGACTAAGCAGTGGAGGGCTCCCACTTCCAAATCAGGGAGTAGTAATACTCCCCCCTATGGTAAACTTTCTCAGTGACTTAACTTTAAAACTTCCAAGCACTTCTCAACTGACTGCTCCTTTAGGGAGAAAGATTGCTCTGCAGGCAAAAAATTGGGAACTCATTACCCAGGACAAATTGGTTTTAAATATAGTTTCCCAAGGATACAGATTTCACTTCCACACTTTACCAAATGGTTGGCCAGATCTACCCCCAAATCAGTAGGCAGAGGCTCCAAAGCAAGTACTCTCTCTCTTAAGCATAAAGGCTATTCAAACTGTACCAGAAGAGGAAAAGGGACAAGGTTTCTACTCAAGACTTTTCCTGGTACCCATAAAAGACAACTTATGGCATCCTATCCTGGACCTTTCTAAACTCATTACAGCTGAGTGCTCCTCCAGGCGTCTTCTGCAGTTACTTCCTACTGCTCCTCTAGGTGTCAAATATTGATTGTTCATATTTGCATTAATTCCAAAACCATGTTACTTACAAGGTACTAGGATATTTTGTCTTGAAGCATATGTGATGGCAAACACAACTATGTTGATATTTGACCTCTCTCAATGAGTATTTTCTAGAACTGTAAGGTGATAACTTAATTTTGAAAGGCTTAAGCCACACCCCCTGGGGGTTAAAGGCGCACACTCAAAAGAGCTGTACCGGAAGGCACCTTTTTGGTGATTCTAAAATTCAAGATGCTAACTCTTCACCAGTTGCTTCCTATGCTAGGCAAAGATGCCTGGTTTGCAACACTGGATTTAAAGGAAGCCTACCTGCATATCCCAGTCAGGGAATCTTGCAGAAGATACCTACGCTTCAAAGCAGGCTACATGCACTATCAGTTCTCTGCACTGCCCTATGGCTCATCTACTGCACCCAGGGTATTCACAAAGTGCCTAGCTTTAGTCATTGCATTTTGCAGGCAAAGAAATATTCAAATATACCCATACCTGGACGATTGTCTAATTCAGGCAGAAAGCCAGGACATACTTTTGAATCATCTGGTATTTGTACAGAAGGTGCTAACTTGTGGTACAACATAAACGAAAATAAATCACATCTGGTACCCTGTCAACAAATTATATTCCAGGGAGCAAGTTTGAACACAACTTCCCAATGGCTTTCCTCACGCCAGAGAAGCAAATTCATTTGACAACTTACTTCAAACTAGTGGCCACGAAAACCCTGCTATCTGCAAAGTAAATACTGCAAGCCTTGGGGTTCATGGCCTCCTGCATTCTACTAATTCCATTTGCAAGACTGCATATGAGGAAACTACAATGGTATCTAAAAAGCCTATGGTGTCAACATTCTCAGGATCTAGAAGCAATGATTCCTATCATACCTTGCTTACGGTTGGAATTCCTTTGGTGGGCAGAGGCCTGCCACCAAAAACAAGGGTCTACCATTCACTCTACCCCCAGCTGCCCAAACCCTAACAACAGACGCATCAGACTATACATGGGGGGCTCACCTGGCAGGGAAGTGCATTCAGGGAAAATGGAACCCAAGTCAAATGCACCTGCATATCATTCAAAAAGAAATGTTAGATGTACAGAATGCTTTGACAGCCTTCAAGGACCACATTCTTCCAGGACAATTAATGGTAAAGACGGACAACACCACTGTTATGTGGTACATAAACAAGCAGGGGGGTACCCATTCTTACCCCCTCTGCAGACTAGCCATGGCATTGTGGAACACAGCCTTGAGCTACCAAGTGCATCTACAGGCTCAATTCCTGCCAGGAAAACTAAATACACTGGCAGACGAACTAAGCAGAAATCTCATGAACCCACATGAGTGGAAACTGGAACCAAAGACTTTCAACATGTTGCTAAACAAATGGGGGAGCCCAGATATAGACCTGTTTGCCTCCCCCCAGAACTACCAATTGGAAAAATTCTGCACAAGGACACCCTACAAACAAGCTTGGAAATTGGATGCTCTGTCCTTCAGCTGGAAAAATCTATCAGTTTATGCCTTTCATCCTCTGCCTCTCCTCTCCAATGTACTACTAAAGAGCAAACATGACGAACCAAGGATGATACTGATTGCACCAGACTGGCCACGCCAACACTGGTACTCCCGCTTGCGCAGTGTGTCACTGCTAGCCCCATGGCACCTGCCTCAGATCCCTACACTGCTGTCACAGCAGGAGAGCCAGATTCTGCACCCCCAGCTTCAAACCCTGAACCTGGCAGCCTGGCTAATTACCTGAGCTCTCTGTTACCGTCCCTCAGTAAACAAGTGTTGGATGTCATTTTGGAGGCAAGGAGGCCTAGTTCTAGAAAATCCTATGCTGAAAAATGGAAAAGATTCTGTGCCTGGAACCAAACTCAAGGGACGGCCACAGCAGCGCCCAATTTACCACAGATTCTTCAATACTTAACTGAGATGCTTCACAAGGGCCTTTCCTTTTCCTCCATCAAAATTCATGCCTCAGCCATTTGAGCTCATTACAACACAGAACCACCCCCTCTTTTCTAGTCCACTGCTCAAGCAGTTCCTCAGAGGGACTGAAAACTTAAGACCACCCAGGAGAGCCTCAACTCCACCCTTGGACCTTAACTTTGTATTGGAAAAACTCACTCTTCCTCCTTTTGAGCCGGCTGCAAGTGCAGAGTTAAAATTCCTTTCTTGAAAAACAGCTTTCCTTTTAGCTATCACTTCAGCAAGAAGGGTATCTGAATTACAGGCCCTTATGGCAGTGGAGCCTTTCATCATCTTTCATGTAGACACGGTGTCCCTCAGGACCAATGCCTCCTTCATGCCCAAGGTGGTATCCAGTGTGGCTCTTAATCAATCCATTCATTTGCCAACCTTCTTTTCTAACCCACAGAACAAAGGGGAACGGATACTGCACTCCTTAGATGTGCACAGACAACTTAGATTTTACTTGGACAGGACTAAACCTCAAAGGAAATCTAAACAACTGCTGGTGGCATTTGCTGCAGGGGCAGAGGGGAAGGCTATTTCAAAGCAAACCATTTCTAAGTGGATAGGCCATTGCATTCATTTCTGCTATAAGCACCATGGAAAACCTATCCCACAGGGGACTGGTCCCCATTCAGCCAGGGCTGCATCTACCTCTACAGCCTTTCTCAGAGGTGTCCCTACCAGAGACATCCTAGAAGCTGCCACCTGGAGTTCTGTACATACTTTCACCAAGCATTACCATTTGCCAATTTTCTCTAAATCCAGAGCTGGCTTTGCCACTGCAGTCTTGCAGGGCCTTATAGCTGGTCCTAATGTTATCTAAATTCCTCCTCCCATCCTTAGCTTTGTGAATCTACCCAAATGCGATGACTGCAACAGTGAAACACGAAGAACATAGTATATTTGTGTACACTTAACATAAATGTGGATGTTCGAGTGTATCCACTGTTGCAGTCCTGGTTACTTTCCCTCCAGCCCCCTGACTTCTTTTGGCTATACCTCTTCTCTCCTTTACTATGCTTAAAAGCATTTTGGTGTATTTGCTTTTTTGTTGGAGGTATAACCTTATGTGTACATGTATGTGTGTGTGTATATATATATATATATATATATATATATATATATATATATATATATATATATATATATATATATATATATATATATATAGGTTTACTATCAAAATTTTGAACCGTATTCAGTCAACTGTACTATAGTCACGAAGTTCAAAAGCGGTAATATCGATGTTAAAAAACAATCTAGGAACAGGTTTTAACATGGGTATAGGGAGATGTTTGTAGTTCGGAATAATACTGAACACCTACCTCGACCCATGTGAAAACCCGTTCCTAGATTGTTTTTTTGACATTGATATTACCATTTTTGAACTTCCGTGTTTGACGATAGTACAGTCGACGGAGTACGGTTCGAAATTTTGATAGTAAACCATATATATATATATATATATATATATATATATATATATATATATATATATATATATATATATATATATATATATGTATGTATGTATTTAATCGCTTCCCATTAGTGGGGCACCTGACATCTGGGGCAAGAAAAACTGATGTAATGGCATTGGCTGCATGCTTTATACCCCTGACTACCTGACATCACGAAAGATGAGACCACAACCGACGCAGGACCCAAGACTTTGATAATCAGGCCGACTGAGGGCTACTGCAAGCAGATAACCCAAATGTGATGATTGCAACATTGAATACACTCAAACATCTACATTTATGGTAAGTGTACACAACTGTACTTCCTTGGTTTTTGTAGGTGAAGAGTTGCACGCTTGGCTTCATCTCTATAAAACCGGTGCTGATTGAACGTAAATGAAGCCTGTTATCACGCTCTAGAATCTTATAGTTTCATACTACCTTAGAAAGTTATGATAGTAAAATTGGACACCATTTTCTCATATTTTGTGGTCTGTTTATTTAAGCTATTTCATCATTTACAGCCCTTTTGGAGCCGGATGCACATGCATCAAATGCTAGGGGCATCTTGTCACCTTGGAAGTTGTTGTTTAATCTCATATGCTGGATTTACCACATAGTTCATCTAACTCTGTAGTAGGGATCTTTATTTTTCCCATACTACATATGTCTGTGATAGGTAATAGGTAATCACAGTCATTGTTACTTATGTCACACATAAGTTTTATATTTCACTTTTTCTTTTTTATTTTTAATGCTTTATACCATATTTCACATTCTATAACAAGGGAACGTTTTAGATAGTATGGCACTTTTAGATTAGCCTTTGACCCCATATTATATATATTTTTTCTAGTATACAATCATGCATACTCAATTGGGGTGTTATGTCTCTATTATCAGAGATGGTTTAGAGCTGCCCCTTTGGGTTTTTGAGATATTGATATACAGGATTAATTGTGATCTTCGAAGGAAGCATTATGGGGATGTTTCTTGAACAAGTGTCTTAAACAATAATGTTCCATAAGGGTATATATTTACATATATATTTTTTATATTTATATATCTTTATATCTAAGATACATTTCATATATACCGTTAGCTGTGAATATGTTTTTATTGTATGTTTCGTTTTATGCTTTTAGATATATATATGTTAGTGGTTTATTTAAATATGTTATGAAGCGCATGGTTATGTAAACCAAAGTGAATATACAGAATTTTTGGCAATTCCCTAGATGCACAACATAATTTGTGCTTTATGATTGAATAGGTGTTAGTAGGATTTTGTGCCTTAACTGTTGTATTCGTGGGCACTCTGTAGAATGTTTTCTCCCAGTGCGTGTGAATTTGAATGAGGTACGCACAAGCATTTGGGTATTGCTTTTGGAGCTACATCGGAGAATTGATATATGTGTTTGTAGCGACTTCGGTATCATTTCTACGTAATTTCTTTGCGTTCATCTGTTGGAGTATGGATGCAGGTCCTGGGGTTTGGGTGTAGAGGAGATGCGTCTATGTATGCCTTGGGGTAGGGTGTTGTGATCTATGGGAAGCGTATATACAAACGCTGGTTTTGCTTTAGATTTCCTCAGTTGGTGGAATCTAGCGTCTTGCATTAGGACCGTGGGGATAGCTTTTTAGAAAGCGAGGTATTCCTCCCAGAGCACTCAGACATGTGACTCTTAACAGCGAATAGGATGATGTTCCACTTGCAAACGACAAACAGTCTGTTGATGTTTCTCCGATATAGTTTTACCGGGTGGTGGAATTATCTCTAAGAATTGGTTTATATAGAAATTCTTACAACCAAGGTATGGAATTTAGGCATACACATATAATATAAGAAATAAGGAACACTATGACAATTTCTTGACGGAATGAATTTGTAGCATCAAAGGGTTGTGTTTACATCTCCGAATGCCATATATCATGGGATCAATGTGTGTACTTAGCATTCTTAATAACTATGCATTTTTATATTATGAGCCTGTGTGTGCATTCTTTCTGCATGAAGCTTGTAGCGTTTTGATTAGTTAGAAAATCCTAACAACGCTCTGAAATGTTCTATGATGAGTGTGATTAATGCATTTTAAGAACGAATTGTATTGAGTCTAAACTACACTTGAATGTAATGATGTCTTTAAATTGTTAAGAGGCAATTAAGGTTTGCTTTGAGTTAACGAGCCCGCCAAAAGTTGTATAGTATAAGTACTTTGAATTACATTATGTTATTGTATCTGATGAAGCATAGTTTAACTATGCGAAAGCGCTTATCCTTTCGTTCCCAATAAATGATTTTTTATATTTTTATCGTGGATATCTTCAGTTTGTTTTGGGATTGATTCAGGAGTACTCTACAGGAGATTTTTTCGTGGTGACAGTTCTCATTTTTTGGACTTCATATATATATATAGGTTTACTATCAAAATTTTGAACCGTATTCAGTCAACTGTACTATAGTCGAACACGGAAGTTCAAAAACGGTAATATCGATGTTAAAAAAACAATCTAGGAACAGGTTTTAACATGGGTCGAGGTAGGGGAGATGTTTGTAGTTCGGAATAATACTGAACACCTACCTCGACCCATGTGAAAAAGCGTTCCTAGATTGTTTTTTTGACATTGATATTACCATTTTTGAACTTCCGTGTTTGACGATAGTACAGTCGACGGAGTACGGTTCGAAATTTTGATAGTAAACCATATATATATATATATATATATATATATATATATGTATGTATGTATTTAATCGCTTCCCATTAGTGGGGCACCTGACATCTGGGGCAAGAAAAACTGATGTAATGGCATTGGCTGCATGCTTTATACCCCTGACTACCTGACATCACGAAAGATGAGACCACAACCGACGCAGGACCCAAGACTTTGATAATCAGGCCGACTGAGGGCTACTGCAAGCAGATAACCCAAATGTGATGATTGCAACATTGAATACACTCAAACATCTACATTTATGGTAAGTGTACACAACTGTACTTCCTTGGTTTTTGTAGGTGAAGAGTTGCACGCTTGGTGAATTTTCTGTGAAGTTCCAAAAAACATAGTTTTGGTCTTGGTAGAGTTGAGAAGTAGTTGGTTTATGAACCATAGGTGGAGCTGCCATTGAATGTTTGTTAGAGAGGGTGGCCTGACTGGTAAATGACCATGTCCTCAGCATAGAGGATAAGTGGGAGATGGGGGAATTCACAAGAAATTTGTTAAAGAATATGGAGAAGAGGGGGTGGGGCAAGAATGGGTCCTTGTGTTACACCTTTGGTAATAGGTGCAGATCCTAATTGGGAGGATCCTATTTTAACTATGAAGCATTTGTCAGTAAATAAGTTTTTAAACCGGGAAACAGGACTTATACCAGTTTCAGTTAGTTTGTTTTGGAGGAGATGGTAGTCAATGAGTTCAAATGGCTTTGCCAGGTCTATAAATAGGGCACATGTAAGGAGGCTACTATCAGAGTTTAGCAGGATGGTCCTCAGTTAAGGACCAAAGTGCTGTCGTAGTACTTTGTTCTGGGCTGAATCCGTGTTTGAATGAGAGCATGTGGTACTACTGGGGATATATCTACATACACACACACACACACACATATATATATATATATATATATATATATATATATATATATATATATATATATATATATATATATATATATATATATAGAGGGAGTTTGGTGTAGACTATCCTTTCATGATGTTTGCTCAGAATTGAGGATGGATACTGGATAGAAGTGAGAGGTACCGTTTGTGTTGGTTTTCTTTTGGAGAGTTTTAATTAGAACACTTTTCCAAATCTGTAGCATGGTGTTTTGTCTAAGACTCAGATTATATATGTGGGTGAGATGAAGATGTATATGCTGTCTATAGTGATATATGAACTGGGAGTTTGTTGTCAGATCCAGGAGGGGTTTCAGTGGAAATATTTTCAAGCACAGTAGAGACTACTTTGGGATGTATGCATTTGAAGTGGAAAAGAGGGATGAATGGTGGAGAGCAATGCATGATTTCTGGGAGGTATGGAGTTTATTGAAGAGAGATTGCCAACTTCTTTAAGGAAATTGCCTGAAGAAAGTTTTTTTGTACCACATTAAATTCAGTATTAGGGGTTTCTGTTCTTGCTCCTAGATGGCAGTCATCTTCAAATATGTAAGCCAGAGATCCTTGACACTGACCATAACTTTTGAAAAATAGATACCAAAGAGGAGCAGGCATAGCACGGAGCCTTGGAGGTCTCCACTGGTGACCAGTGGATTTGGTCTCTCTTCAATCCTAACTTCACGGGTCCTGTCTGTAAGCCAGCTGGCTATCCATCGAGTTACATAAGGGTTTATACCTAATTCCATGAGTTTATTTACAATACCCGAGTGGAGTATTGTATCAAATGCCTTAACTAGGTCAAGGGTAGGCAGTATGGACCATTTTGCCATCATGCATTTTCTTCTTGATCTTGTCAAAGATGTCCAACAGATTCAGTAGGCATGGCCTGCCTTTTTTGAAATCACATTGGGTCGTGTCCGGTGTTTGAAGGTTTCCTATCTAATTGTTAAGCATTTCCATGACTTTCCATATGAGACTATTTAGACTAAATGGTTCTATAGTTCCCTAGATCCATTTGATGGCCCACTTTTGTACAGAGGGATGACCCTTGTCTTCCATTTGCATGGAATGAAGACTGTGCAGAGGCTATGGTTGAATAGTGACATCAGTGGCTTGGTAGGTCATATTTCAGGCTGTTTAGGAGGCGTCCTGGGACATTCATGCCGTTAGAGAGCACATCCAAGACGTGCTGCCTACTGATAGTTGGAGGGATTGTTAGATGGTATTTTCTGGGGGACAGCTGGGGGTGAGAGGCTGTAAAGTCGGAGCTGAATTTGTTAGACAGATGATTTGCTGCATCTCCCAGTTCAGTGAACGTGGCTACATTTACCTATAATTTGTCACACTGTTGTCTGCTGCTTTTGAGGTTTCATACATTGCTAAAAAAGACCTTATGGTTGTCCTTGGCTAGCTATCTTTACCTCGAAATTTGCTTTGTTGCATTCAATTAGTCCTCATGGTTGTCTGTTCAGTTTAATGATAGAGTTCTTAACTTTTTTGGTGTTATATTTCCTAATTTTAGCTATGACTCTCTCTCTTTTGTTGTATAATCTGTTTAATTTTGGATTCCACCACGGCAGCTTTTACATCTTTATTAAATTGTCATCTAAGACATAGGCGAACATGCATTAACAAAAAAGAAAACAACCCATATTAACATTTTTTGCATTTACATACATTATACATCACATAAGTTTTTCTATTCTGTAACTATCAGTTCAACATTACATAAATTGCTGAATTTCCTGCCTTCCCTTAAACCCCACTATTCCTGAACAGTATTCTGTATGTATTGTTCACATTTTCCATTTATTTCTATATAATTTGCTTCTTCCTATCCATTTAGTTCTTTTCTCTTATCATATGAATACTTCAAATACAGTTGGTTTAGACTTTGATTTCCATCTTCTAGTAATTGTTTTTCTTGGCAAACAACAGAATTAAACTTAAGGTAGGTCTTACTATGTCTAGGCAATTTAGATCCTATGTCCCAGCTCAGAAAATGAAGTTTCTATAGTTATAGCCATTTGCTCACCCGATATTTTTGACAGGGTACACACTAGGGAATTTTTAATCTCTGCCAACTCATTACACTCCCAGAAACAATGTTCCTAATTACCTCTTTCTTCCCCATCACATCTCCAACATTGCTGTCTACCCGAGAACATTTTTTTCTAAATCTGCTTGGGGTACAAAAATAACTATGCAAACACTTCCAAGCAAGGATTGCATTCTTGGGAGTCATGCGTGTCTTTTCATTCTTTTCTTGTAAATTGCTTTTCCAATCTCACTTCCCATTCTTTTCTAGCCTTCTCTGATTGTTTCTTATAGTTTTCATGTCTTATTTTATATGCCTTATTTTTTATCAGCAGCTTCTCTTCTAGATTGAACTAAAAACTCCACCAGAGGAGATCTTTTCACTAAAGATTCTCCTTTCCTTTCTCTTTGTCTGTACTTATATTTCATTCCCTGGTAGGGAAAGCAGTCTCTAGCCTGCAGTCCAGAATTTTTCTTCGACTCATAGCACTCTGTTAGTTTTCTCCCTCTAGTTATTTATACCTTGGTTCCTTTGCCAGTTTTACCTCCAACCTTGGCATAATTAAGTCTTCGATATATATTTCCAGTTGTGCTTTATCTGGATTTCTACATTTCTTTGCTTTATACAAATTGTCAAAAAATTCTGAAACTTCTCGAATACCTCTACAGGATCTCTGGCTATTTTTCTTGTTATAGGCTTCCCAAATTCTACAACAGTCCTTTTGATGTTCTGTTGCTTAAGTCATGCTAAAAGCTTTTGTGCTATGGAGTTATCTTCCAAACATAGTTGCTAACGGCAATCTTTCTAATCATCCAGATACTTCCTTATTTTCTTTTAGCTGTCTGCATTTGTGCTTCCTGTTCTGTGCGATTACTCTTATCCTGCTATACTTTAACAGTTAGCACCCCGTCTAAGTAATTCTTATTACTTCTTGACCATATATTTCTTTATTTCTACTCTACTCTTAAATTCCATTTTCGTTTTATCCCACTTTATACCTATAACTTCTGAAGAAATTTCTATCTTCTCTAATACTTCTCGAATAATTTCCACTACCCTTTCCTTACATTCCTCTTTCTGTCTCAGATGTTCATTGTGCATACAGCTGCAGTCATAACAGATGGGTTCTCCTGCCGTCAGGTGGGTCCTCGGTCGGCCGAATTCCAAAGTCTAGGTCCGGCGTCTGTTGTCATCGCTTCTTCCCTAACGTCAGTGCGACAGGGGTATAAAGGAACCAGCCGACGCCATTTTCTTCAGTCTTTCTTGCCGCGCGGTGCCCGAAGCAGAAGCAGTTCGCAAGTGCCGGTCGGCCAGCTCCTGAAATTACGAAATTTGGAAACCGAAGTCTTCTTAAAAGCTAAATACCTCGTTGCGGAAACTTTTCTTGCCTCTGACCGATGTCAGACAAAGTTAATAATTGTATTTCTTGTGGGAAGCAAATACCGCATAAGGATTTCCATTCCCTCTGTATACCTTGTTTAGCCCAGACCACGACGTCTCGGTCTGTCGCTTTTGTGCTACATTCAACAAACACACTATTAAGCGTCGGGGGAGTTCGCCCAGCATTATTTTGGGAAAGCATTTAACTATACTATGTCGTCGGATACTCCGACTCCGGTTTTGTCTAAAAAATGCAAAGACAAGGACCGACACACGAGGTCCGCGGCCTCTACCGACACCACGCCAAAGCCGACTACACGTGGTCCGGTTCTCAGTGAGGCGCCTACACAGCCCCTGATTACCGACGACACTTCTTTGACTGTGTCTCCTGTGCCCGAGGTCGCAGGCTCCTCGGCCCACACCCCGACTACAGATACCGAAGCCACTCTTGGCGTTGAAACTCAGAATGTGGACAGGTCCACCTCCACTCAAGGTGTCTTCAGACCTTCCTCTTCTTTCTCCATCAAGGCTTTCACAAAGTCTAAAGCAACCATGCACTCTAAGAGACCAGCTACACAGGGCCCATCTCCAGGCCCCATGCCTAAGAAACAGATGCTTAAAATGGCTGAGGATTTAATTACTGTAATCAGAGGTTCTCAGCCCCCACGGACAAAGGCCCAGAGTGGAGGAAGATTCCCCCTCCTCTGATCAGGGCTCCATTATTTCAGAGCACTCTGATGATGAGGAACATTCTTACTCCCCTTTTGAAGACTCTGATGCGGAGGAGTCCATCCCTTCTGTATCCCCCCTGAGGATTACTCATTTGGGGAAACTTTGCATACCTTAAGGGAACACTTCCACTGGGAAGGCCAGGATTATTCAGATTCCAAGAAAAAGCTCAGGGAATTTCTCTTGTTACCTCAGCATAGACCTCCGGCTATACCTCCTGTCTTGGACATCCTAGATGATGTTTACTCGGAGGCCTACCTTAACCCAGACTCCAGCTCCAGTTAAGCCTGACAGGTACTACAGGGTTCCTGACTCGCACCAATTTCTTTACAAAAGCCATGCTGCTGACCCAGAAACCATCTCACAGGGCCCCAAGGGAGTTAAGGCCTCCATTGCCAAAAATCCATTGCCTTCCGAGAGAGATTCCAGATCCTTAGAAAGGTGGGAAAAAAAGGCATATACCTCTGCTACCTTATCCATGAGGGCCTTAAACTGTCAGTTTCATATGCTAAAATACCAACAGTTTTTGTTATCACAATTGAAGAGTAAAATGTCACAACCTGAACAACCAGACTTGAAGGAGTTGCAGGATTTGATGCATAGTGCAGAACAAGTGGTTAAGCATACCTTACAATGTGGTTTTGATGCTCTAGAGGCCTCATGTAGAGCTGCTGTTACAGGATCAGTCATACGTAGGCATGCCTGGCTCAAGGAACAAGCCTTGCCTGATCGTGTCAAAGCTAAATTACTAGACGCCCCTCTTCAAAAGGATGTACTATTTGGTGCTAATGCGGAGGAGGTATTAAGGAAAATGGAGGAAAAGGCTAAATCAATGCAAACTGTGAAAGAATTTCTACAGGTTAAACCCCCACGTTTTAATAGAAATTGGCCTTCCAAAAACTGGTCCTTTCCTGCCACAGACAGACCCCAAAGAGGCAGATACAGGCGCCCGAGGGGCAGAGGACAATCCCAAGGATCGTATAGAGGCAGACAATGGCAAGCTCCTACACAAAGAGGTGGTGAGGACAACTCGCAATCCTTCAGAAAGCAAACCCAATGACTTTCCCCTCTGCATGCCAACCAGGTTTCAAATGGCAGCCCCCTTAGGAGGAAAGCTGGCATTATTTTCAAAAAATTGGCATGTCACAAAGGACAAATGGATCCTGGACATTATAAACAGAGGCTACAAATTCCATTTTCACACCCTTCCAAGAATGAGAGGCATGCCAAACCTGCCACACAATCAAAGGGCAGAGGCACAAAAGCAAATTACAGATTTCATAAACATGAAAGCTATTCAAGAGGTACCTACGCACGAACAAGGTCAAAGTTTTTATTCCAGGCTATTTCTGGTGCCAAGGAAGGGAAAAGATTGGAGACCTATTTTGGATCTATCCATCCTAAACGCATTTCTACTCGTACCAGAATTCAAGATGCTCACTCTACAGCAACTTCTTCCCATGCTGGGCAAGGAGTCTTGGCTGGTAACATTGGACCTCAAGGAGGCATACCTGCATGTCCCAATCCGACAAAATTGCAGAAGGTACCTCAGATTTCTTGCAGGTTCAACCCATTATCAATTCTCTGCATTGCCCTTTGGCTTATCTACTGCGCCCAGAGTATTCACGAAATGCCTGGCATCAGTAATTGCCTACTACAGACTTCAAGGGATACAAATATACCACTATTTGGATGACTGCGTGATCCAAGCGGACAACAAGCACATTCTTCTGAAACATCTGGCTTATGTAATAATGTTATTGAAATCTTTGGGATACACAGTCAACAAAAAGAAATCAAGGCTAATACCCTCTCGGAAGATAATTTTCCTGGGTGCCAATTTGGACACAAACACCCAGATGGCCTACCTCACGCCAGAGAAGCAGGGGCAACTAATACAATACTTCAGAACACTAGCAAATTGCTCCAGGCTGACTGCAAGGAAAATCCTGCAGGCTCTGGGATTCATGGCATCTTGCATCTTACTAATCCCATGTGCAAAGCTGCATATGAGGAAACTACAATGGTACCTGAAAAACATATGGTCTCAACACAGCCACAGTTTGGAAACAATAATACCACTAATTCCATGTCTGCAAAAGGAATTTCTGTGGTGGGCTCAAGCATGTCAAACAAACACAGGTCTTCCATTCAGCAAGCCTCAAGCAAATCAAGTCATCACAACAGACGCCTCTGACTACGCCTGGGGGGCGCACATGACAGATCGGTGCATTCAGGGCAAATGGTCCCAAAAAGAAAAGCACCTTCACATCAATCAAAAAGAAATGCTAGCAGTAATAAATGCTATTATAGCTTTCAAGGACCTTCTACAACCAGGTCAATTATTGATAAGAACGGACAACACCACAGTTATGTGGTACATAAACAAACAGGGAGGAACACATTCTTACCCCCTATGCAGACTGGCCATGTCACTTTGGAACATGGCCATGGACTTACAAATGGAACTGCAAGCACAGTATTTGCCAGGCAAGGAAAACACGCTGGCAGACCACCTAAGCAGGAATATGACAGATCCACACGAATGGAGATTGCATCCAAAAGTTTTTACAGAAATAATCCAAGAATGGGGGAAGGCCAGACATAGATCCCTTTGCCTCCCACAAGAATCACCAATTGACAAAATTCTGCTCAAGGATCTTCCATCCAAAGGCCTGGAGAGTGGATGCTCTTTCTTTCAGTTGGACATCAATGACGGTTTATGCCTTCCCTCCTCTTCCTCTGCTGCCCAAAGTTCTATTAAAGACCAAAGCAGACAGACCAAAGATGATTCTCATTGCTCCGGACTGGCCAAGGCAACACTGGTACCCACTCCTGAGGAGCCTGACACATTCCCCACCATGGACCCTGCCTCTAGTGCCTCTTCTTCTGACTCAGCACAGTTTCAAAACTCTTCACAGCCAGCTAAAAACACTCAATCTAGCCGCATGGAAGATTCCTTAGCATCTCAACAGGCCCTACTCTCCAAGGAGGTGCAGGATGTCATTTTGGAGGCCAGAAGGCCATCAACTAGAAAAGCTTACTCTGCAAAATGGAAACGTTTTTGTGTCTGGAATGAGAAAAAGGGCCAGGATCCTGGAAAACTGAATTTACCTCAAATACTACAATATTTGGCTGAACTGCTAAGCAGTGGACTTTCTTTCTCCTCCCATCAAAATACATGCCTCAGCCATTTCTGCAGAATACAACACTGATCCACCTTTATTCTCTCACCCTCTCTTAAGACAGTTCCTCAGAGGGGCTAAGAATTTAAGGCCTCCAAGGAAACAACCAATACCTGCTTGGGATCTTAATTTCATTCTGGAAAAATTGACCTTGCCTCCCTTTGAGCCAGCTGCCTCTTCAGATTTGCAATATTTGTCCTGGAAAATAGCTTTCCTTCTGGCTATCACCTCAGCTCAGAGTTTCAGAACTACAGGCTCTCATGGCTGTCAAGCCTTTTATCATCTTCCATCAGGACAAAGTTTCCTTACGAACCAACCCGTCCTTTATGCCTAAAGTGGTATCCAGGGTAGCTTTAAATCAGGCCATACATTTACCTACTTTTTATCCTAATCCTCAAAACAAAGTGGAGAGATTACTACATTCCTTGGACATCCACAGACAACTGCGTTATTATTTGGACAGAACAAAGCCTTTCAGAAAATCAGAACAGCTCCTTGTGGCCTATGCGGTAGGAGCTCAAGGGAAGCCAATTTCCAAACAGACAATCGCAAAATGGATAGCCCACTGCATACGCTTTTGCTATTCCTTTCATGGCAAAACTGTTCCTACAGGCATTAGAACTCATTCCACCAGGGCCACAGCTACCTCTGCAGCCTTCCTCAGAGGAGTTCCTACCAAGGATATTTTGGAAGCAGCCACTTGGAGTTCTGTGCATACCTTCTCCAAGCACTACAACCTACCATTATACTCCAAATCTAGAGCAGGCTTTGCCACTGCAGTCTTGCAGGGCATTTTGGCTCCTCCTAGTTCCAACTAGTGCCTACCACCCCTTTCTTAGCTTTGGGATTCTACCCATCTGTTATGACTGCAGCTGTATATACGATGAACATAGTACAGTTTTGTACCTACCATAAATGTAGATGTTCGAGTGCTAATACAGCTGCAGTCCAGGTTTCCCTCCCTCCTTCCCCTCTTGAGACAGGCCTATAGGCTAACACATCCTCATACAACCTGATTGGGGTTTTCATTTATGATGTATTTGCTTGCAACTACTGTTTTTTGATTATATAGCACTGCATTATCACACAAATTTATTATTGCCTTTCTTCTGGGGGCACCTGACATCTGGGGCAAGAAAAACTGAAGAAAATGGCGTCGGCTGGTTCCTTTATACCCCTGTCGCACTGACGTCAGGGAAGAAGTGACAACAACCGACGCCAAACCTAGACTTTGGAATTCGGCCGACCGAGGACCCGCCTGACGGCAGGAGAACTCATCTGTTATGACTGCAGCTGTATTAGCACTCAAACATCTACATTTATGGTAGGTACAAAACTGTACTTTTTAGTTCATTGCCCAGTATTTTTATCTTAGTTTTTTGGTGCATGATCTGAAATAGTTATTGGATGTGCATCAAAGGTTTTAATAAAATGTTCATGTGAAATATAATTTCTGTCTAATCTAGCCCAGTTATTGTACCTCGGGGAATGATATGTAAATTCCGAGTTCCTACTACTGCGTTCACATCTTTCATACCAAATATTTTCAAAAATTTCTTCAGAAATCTACTCTTCTTTTGTTAACCTGTTTTCTCTGACCCCCTGATAGAGCCTCACTACTACAAATCAAGTTCCAGTCCCTACCTGTGAATATTTCCTGCTGAGAGCTGATTATTTCTCCCAAAATTTTCTTAACTCTATAATTATCAATTTTTGGTGGAATATAAATATATGTCAGCATAATTCTTCTCCCTTGTTAAGTAGCCCCTTCCTACCACAAATGTACCATTGTCCTTTTTTCTCCCCTCGTCTATAAATATTGTACCCCCTCTAATTGTTATAATTCTGCTATTCCCTTTCTCCCTGATAGTTTGCTGAATGTCCATCCTGTAATTCTTTTTGTCAAATTCACATATTTGTTTCTTTCTAAATGTGTCTCCTGCAGCATTGTTATTTGCACACTGCATTTCTTAGTATAATGCAATACTTTTTTTGGTTATACCTGTATGGCCATTTATGTTCAAGATAATATGGATAGTGTCACTATTGTGATAAAAAGCTGTTTTTTCCATTTATATATGACAATTTTTTGAATATGTATTTCCAACTTCTGTGTTGCGTGCACACGCTAATGTTTGGCAGGCTGAGCTTTTATACCGTTTCTTATTTCCATTTGAAACCATGTCACATTTTCGAGACTTTTTTTTTTTTGTTTTAACTGCAAAAAAAAATTCAGAACACCCCATCCCCTATTAACTGAGTCTTAGAACACACAAAACTGTATATTATCAAAAAAAGAAGCTTAACCTTTCAGATCTGATGTTGCCCTTTTCATTCATTCCTCAACAATTGGGATGACTGTGTCTCTGATCCGATCTCTGATCCAACTTGTCTGCTTTTACTAGAGTCTTCGATACAACTCTCAAGCTCCTTCTACCCATAATGCCCCAGTCAGCCTGCTATACCTTGGATCCCATTTGCTGCCATATCGCTACATACTTGGATGCTTTTTAAACAGCTTTTTGAGGGATTTTCCTTACTGTAAGTCCAATCTCCATTTTTGCCTCTAAAACTTATTTTTCTACTTTGCCCACTGCCCACCTCTCTTACCTAGTTTGAGTTTTTTCATTGCGGTAGTTTTTCTGTTTCTTCTACCTCAAGGTAACTGTGTCGTTACCATTGTTGGCACTCTTTTCTCCTTTTTTCCTATTCCTTTCTTTTTTCTACTCTCTAGAAGGTATTTTGCTTTACCTACTATTTTTGGTAGTCCAAAAAAAAACAAAACTTTTCCTTTTTCTTAGAATCACTTCTCAGCCTTTTGGCTAAGATCAGTGTAGTATCATGGCTGAGAAGCCAAAGGGTTTCAAAATATGCAATTCTGTGGGCATAAGATCCTTAACTCTGGTGCCCATAGGAAATGTATATACTGCCTCAGAGCTTGTCATTTAAACACATTTGTGCAGCCTGTAATTCCTGGGCCCTTAGCAGCCATAGAAACAAATTGGTCTTAAAGGGATTACTGCCAACATCTTGTTCTACTCCAGGAGCTGAAACCCCCACAAAATCATCCAAAGCCTTTTTGGAGGCAAAAGAATCACGTAAGTTGTTTCCAACCTGCTCTCCAAAGACCACTCATGTTTGGAGCCTCCTCCAAAGATTCAAAGAAATCTGATCCAACCTCCTCGGATCTGAAACAGAAGCTGTTGGATACCATGTTCTTGGATCTGATAACTACTCATACAGAGTCTCCAAGAACCTGGTCCCCAGGGTTCACTGTAGAGCCTGTTTCTCCTCTGTTGTATTCTCCTTTCCTTCAAGGCCCAGAGGAGTGCGTCTTTGCTCCAGTCCACCACTTCCTCCAGATCTTTCAGGATCCTTTCAGAAGCCAAAGTCGATAGGATGATGAAGTTCCTTAGAGCTCAGATTCAGATAGGGTTATCCCGTCTCCCTCTCCCATCAAATCAGTGAACCTTCCTTCTACTTCCCATGAAGGAATCCGATGCAGCTGATGGTTTTGGAACCCTCAGATCTGAGAGACCCAAGAGTGTCGATGTCTGATCCAGAAACAGCATTTGTACCAGGATGAGTTTCTGAGATGGTGTCGGTGCTGGGTCTGGGGGGCTGGGTTCACTCCGCCATTGCTGGAGCTTTCCCTCCCCCCTTGGAGCTTTGGCACTGAACAGCTCAGGTCTGACTGCCCCTTTGAGGCCTGAGTCTGGGCCAGATAGAAACATGGTAGCATCAGCAACTTTGGCTCCAGTGTGACTAGTGCCTCCCTGTTTTGCTTTTGAGGTAGAGAAGATCTGCTTTCATCCAACAGATTAACTACTCTATCCTTTTTGGATCCTACTGCTGTGCCTCCTTCAGGTCCAAGCTCTGATCCTCTCAGGCCTATTTCACAGTGACAGCCAACCCCATCAAGTATCCAGATAGTCCCCTTCAAGGACTTTTCCATCTTTTCAGTTGCCTTTCCAGATCATCCCACTGAGGAGATTCCCCAAAAGAAAACGTGTAAGAGAAAACACATAGACTGCCCTTAGGAGTCTCACACTAAAGATCATACTAAAGACACTGACTTTGATGAAGAGGAGGGGGACCCCCAAATCTCCACCAGATGAAGTCTTCTTTGGCGATATCTTAGAAGTTCTCAAACAAGAGGGTGGTTGGTCCCTCTGATATGCCTTCCTAAGAGGAGTTAGTTTTTCTGGAAATGTTTGGGTCTGGTCCAGCTATGTCTTGGGTGACTCCTCCTGGCAGATGCGCTTTTAGATCTAGTCTCTCGCCAGATACAGAAGGAACCAGATACTGTAGAACCCATTCCCTGTCACCCTGACAAATTTCTTTTGCTACCTAAAGACAGGCCACACCAAATCAAGAGAGCTCCTGCTGATGTTATGGTTGGGGCGGGAGCCACAAAAGAGGAGCTAACACAGTACAGCTCCACTGTCGATCTTCCAGAATCTTTCCAACATCCTGGACTCTGTTAGGAAGTGTGTTTTTTGCCTCATTGACCTTTACCTTATAGCCTCTGAATTACGTGGCACATTTCACAAGATTGCAGTGGGATTTGACTAAGGAACTTTCCAAATTCGTCTAAGTCCATGTCCGTGGAGGATTACAAGAGGTCTTCATAACTGGCCACTCTTTTCCATCTCTAATGCATCCATAAGGCTAATTTCCTATGCTGCAGAGGATACCTCACGAGCGGCGGGTTCAGGCATAGCCATTAGGAGACATGCCTGAATGCGCTTATGCGACTTTTCATTAATGTTCCTTTTGATGTAACATCTTTCTTTGCCTTACTGTAAAGGAAACACTTTCTTGAAGTGAACAGTATGGAAAGATTGTGTCTGCCGTAGGGATACACTTTTCTACCACTCAATAATCATTTTCTAGAAATCAGAGGAGGCAAGAAAATGTGATTCTGTAAAAAACAGGGCCCATTCCAGGATTCATGGGGGGATAACTCCCCCAGAGGCAGAAGGGAAGTTCAAATGGAAGATGGGGCAGGCTTGCAAAACCAGGGTTTCTGAGTTTACTTTTTGGATAAACCTTTCTGGTGCTCCTGAAAGATTGTCCAGCTGCCCACTTATAGAGGCAGTGAGGGGCCGCTTTCCTGTGCATCCAGATGCCTAGGCATCAATAACAAAAGATTATTGTACCATTCCTCCCCAGATTCCCCCAACCAAAAAAAGCTTCTTGACATCTCACCCAGTCAGAGGGGAGGCAGCAGCTCCAGAAATTCAATAGTTGATAGACAAAAGTGTCATCCAGGAGGTCCCACCAGACCAAAAAGGATTTGGAATTTACTCAAGATTCTTTTTAGTGCCAAAGAAAACCAGGGGCCTGAGACCATTTCTGGATCTAAGCAAACTAAATCGATGTGTGAAGAAGTTAAAGTTTGTAATGGTCATGGTTCAGTCTATTCTGCCATTTCTACACAAGGATGATTGGATGTGCTCCATCGATCATCAGGATGTGTACTATCACATCATTTAAGTGTCTCACCATAAGTAGGTCTGTGTATAGGATATATACTGTGTGTGGTGTGTTATAGTGTGTGTGTCTGACAACCAGGTTGTTAGTATTTGTATGAAAAGTTTTTTCTCTAAAGACATTGTATATATACATCTCTCACAGTACTGTATTTGTTTCTTTGAGGATTACATGGTTGTCAGTGAACATTAGACAATTGTTATATTGTCTCAATATACCCATATCCAGCAAACTGGATGCAGAGAAATTGGGACAGTACATATTCATCATGGACATCAGTCAGTTCCTTTATTACTTGAGCTGCATGACTGAGGTGCTTGAAGGCTTATTAGTGTGCTGATTAAGATGCTTGGGGGCTAGAGACTAAACTAGGCTATATAATACTAAATTCAAGGAACAGTTCTCAACGAGCAAGCTAGCAGCTCTATACTACTCCACACTCAAAGTTGTTGCTCTACACTCAGAGTTACTGATAGTTTCAGATGTGGTTTTATGGAGAAAATGTGTTTTCTAGGTGTCTTTGTCTATTCAAGGTACTACTAACCACATTGTGCAGCAGTGCACCAAAACTCCAACTTTATACAGGCACTTAAAGCACAAGAAACTAGCTTCCAAGTTCTCTGGCCAAAAAAACAACCACACTTTTAGCTTTCCTCAAGTATTTCTCAACTCGGATAGACCAGACTGTCATCTACTGCCAGAAAATGACTGTCCCTGTCCTCTTAATGTAAAAAAAAAAAAAACAACAAAGATTGCTAGCAACTATAATACTACCATAAAACAAGTTAAACAAAGCTATCTGGACAAGGAGGTTTCAAGTATTAGGGACCTTTGAAATTATTTGAAATGCAAAATCAATGAATAAAGCAGTAGCACTCTAAAACAGTTAATTGAAGTGTGAAATTATAAAATAAATCTTTTATCTGCCAAGAATGGAGCAGAATTAGTTCATGACCCTCTGAGTATGGTGAGGGAGCCAAGCAGATGGGAGCTGAGGGAAAATGAACAGAAGACAATTTATAAAGGAGATTTTCTCAAGAACAATACTGGTTTTCTGGGTGGGCACTCAACATTACGGATCTATGGAAAGTGCTTAAATAGTTTACACAACAGAAAATAGAAATGAAAGAAGAAAGTTCGAGACTTTGAAGTCAGATTACTATAAGGGAAGGAGGCAAGAGACATAGCCTTTTAAAACCACAACAAAAAAGGGTGGGAAGGCTGAGATTCAAGCTACAAGAAGCAGGCTAGTTAGAGAGGGATCTACTCAAAGCCAGTATTGGAACTCTTAGTTCTATGACTCTGAGCTACAGGTCAATGACCCCAGGTAGGTTATAATGTTAGAAACTTTAGCTTAATATCTCGCTGGGGGTGCTAGGGCAGTCAAAAAGAACAGAGGAACAGAAAGGCACTGAAATGCAAGTTTAAGTAGGTAAATAAGCAGAATATAAGACTCTAGAGGCAAAACTGGAATATAAACAGCTGTAAAAGCACTGAAGCACCAGTCCTGGAGCAGAATACATACTCTCACTACTGCAATTCTCCCTCAAAATTTGCCAGCAACACTGTATGTCCTTCCATTTCACTGTTGCGTTATTCATTATAGGTTCATAGGTAGGTACTAGGCTATTGGCCCTAGGGCCTATACAAGCCTAGCCAAAAAGGTACCCTGGCTTTCTCCACCCAAGAAAATGATTTTCCTGTGCCCCTGTCAAGCAGAACCACAGAAGTGATCCCCGGGGTGAATTTCCCATTACCCATCCAAAGAACCACAGAAGTGATCCCCGGGGTGAATTTCCCATTACCCATCCAATCATCAAGATTTTTCTGAGCTCTGTTTGACATAGATAGGTAGTCTGTTCCAGAGTATGGGAAGTCTCTGGGACAGGAATCTATCCCTCCAGCATGTTCTGTTTATTGTGGTGACAAGGTTTAGGTCCCTAGAGCATGTAGCTCAGAGGGATTGAGATTTCTTTAAGTGGAGCGTGTCCAACAGCTCTGAGTTTGACATAGCTTTGTATGTTAGGCAGAGATCGCCTCTGAATAGGTGATATGTGACGGAGTAAACCTGGAGATTTTTTTGAGACGGTCTGCATAAGGCATCTGTTTGAGGCCAGTAATCCTCTTTGTGAAGTATTTTTGTGGCCTTTCCAGTTGTTGTAGATGTCTTGTGAGGTACATACCAAAACGGGCGTTGTACTCTATAATGGGTCTAATGAGTGATGAGTAGAGGGGAACAATGACCTCTTTTTTTCTGGATGAGAAAACTTTTGTGATGAGGTGTGCCACGTAGAAGGATTTCCTGACCACTGTGGCGATGTGATTATCAAAGGAGAGACTACTGTCCACCTGTGTCCCAAGGTCTCATCACACTTTTGGTGTTAAGTCTACTACCGCCTATGTGGTAGTTCATGGGTACAGAGTTTTTATCAAAGGGAATGACAATGCACTTTTTGGCATTGAGCTTGAGACCATGTCTTTGACACCAGGCATCTGTCTCAGTGAGGCCCTTTTGTAGAATGTCCACACCGTTAGGAGTTTCGGTTTATGGCTCCTAGTTTGCAGTCATCTGCGAATTTAGTTAGCCGAAGACCTTCTGTGTTAGCTTGTACTTCAGAGAAGTAGATATCAAACAGGAGAGGACCCAGGACTGAACCCTGTGGTACTCCACTTGTCACTGGTCTGAAGTCTGATTTGGAGTCTGCTACTTTCACAGTGTGGGTTCTGTCAGTAAGCCTGTTGGCAGCCCATCTTGTGACATAAGGATTTATACCTAGTTTAGTGAGTTTATCTATAATTCCAGAGTGGGGGATGGTGTCGAACGCCTTGGCGAGATCTAGATAGGCTGTGTGAACCACCTTACCCTCATCTATGGCTTTGGTGACTACTTCAAAGAAGTCTATCAGGTTTAGGAGACATGATCTGCCTTTTACAAACCCAAACTATGTGGGATCCAGAAATTGGAGATCTCCAGTGTCTTTGTTTATGAGTTCCATGTTGATACGTTCTATGGCCTTGCAGACGAGGCTCGTCAGGCCAATGGGGTGGTAGTTCCCGGGGTCTGTTGTGGCCCCCCCTTTGTGGAGTGGGATAACTGTCACGGTGCGCCATTCAATGGGCACAAAGCCTGAGGTGAGGCTATGATCGAACATGATACTTAGGTGGGGTGCCACTTCATTCTGTAATTCATGTAGAAGGCAGCCTGGGATGTTGTCAGGTCCCATGGATGCTGTATTCTTGGCTTTGGAGAGTGAGGTTTTTACCTGTGCAGCCGTGATTACAGGAACTTTGCATTCTTCCGGTATAAAGATGGGCCCTTTAGGGGGTGAGAGGGGGGTAAAGTTAGCACTGAACCTATCTGCCAGGTTGTTGGCAAATATCAGTTGGTTCTGTATATTTAGTGTCATTGTGCTGTAGTTCAGAGCAGATCTGAGTGTTGTCATTGAGATATTTGACATAGCTATAGAATGCTTTGTGGTTGTCTTTAGAATCAGTGTCAATTTTGTTTTCATAACTAGCTTTGGAGGATTTTATGAGGGATCTCAGCTTCATACTGAGGCTTTCTGGGGAGTTTCTCCAATCGTGGGATTTTACTCTTTTTTGCAACAGTTTCTTTCTTCTGTTGTAGAGTTTGTTTTGGCAGAAGACCACCAGATTGGCTACCTTTTTTTGGAGGATAGCATCTTGGTTCTGTTAGGGATAGCACGATCCATGCACTCATGCAAGTGCTTATAAAGTGCATTTGTGTAGGATTCAGCAGTCGTACCTCTATTGTCCATCTGCATGGGTGTCGTGAAGTTTGCCACTTCTGTCTTAAGAAGCATGAAGTTGGCTTTGGAGAAATTCTTTACGGTTGTTTTCCTAATGGGGGGTGGGAGCGGGATGTGGATGTCTAGGGTGATTAGCTTGCGGTCGGATCTGACCAACGAGGAGCTGACCTCTGGTGTGGAACACCGGTCGCCCATGTTGGTGATGACCAGGTCTAGGATATTGCTACTCCTGGTGGGGTGTGGATAAGTTGATCCAAGGCATTGGAATTGATGATTTCCAGAAACAGTTGAGCAAAAGAATTGGTACATGAGTAGTTTTCCCAGTTAATGGTAGGGTAGTTGAAATCACCCATTATTAGAGTGTTGGGTTGTACTTTAATATTTTCCAGTGTATCACGAAAAGAGGAGTGGGAATCCTGGGGCATGGTGGGGGGTCTGTAGCAAGCTACAGTCTGGATTGCTGTTTTGTCCAGAGTTAGTTGAACTTGGATAATCTCGGATGCATTATGCTGAGCAACTAGCTTGGAGGTGTGGATATCCTTAATGAATATGGGCACGCCTCCACCTTTAGTGTTTCGGTCCGGGTTTGGTGGCCGAAAGGTGTGGTATGAATTATAGCCTGGTAATGCAGGGGTGCTCTCTGGAGCTTTGAACCAGGTCTCTGTCACTGCACAGATGTCAGTGTTCTCCATTTTAAGGAGTGTCTCAAGTGAGTGCATTTTGAGGTTTAGACTTCTAGCATTGAGTAGCATTACCCTCAGATTTTGCTTGCTTGTACCTGTTACGGTGGTGAATTTGTCATTTGAACCTTGCCTAAAAAAGGTACTATAGGGGTGGCAAGAGCCTTTGCCAGTATCCGGAATCCCAAGGGCGACAGGTGCAGGCCATCTCTGGCAAAACAGCGTGGTCTGTCGATCATGATATCCCAGGCAGACAGGTACTGGATTCCCCTAGAATGACACCAGAAGTTTAGCCAATTGTTAAAGTCAATCATTTTGTCCTTGTACTGTGGTGTCATTCTGGGTGATGGCAGGATGCTACTCAGGGCTAGGGTCATACCAGCCTGGGCTACAAGATCGGAGAGCTCCTCCTTGTCTCTTTTTATGTAGTCCAGGGAGGTATGTCTCAGGTCATTCACACCAACATGGACAATGACAGAGTCATATTTGTACTTGTTGTGGAGTGACCTGAATGCGTGCATTATGTGGCGGATCCTGGCAGTAGAAATCCCCTACTAAGCGTGGCCCAAACTCCAGCCAGTATACCAAAGCATTTAGGTTGCTTTAAGGTATGCTGTATGTCACATGTATGCCCATCTTATAGCATAGGGCATAAAAGTGATGTCCGGACGTACCATCTCTTGATCTTTGGTCTAAACGCCCATTCTGTTGCTGGTTCACCAAGCTGTTGCAGATAACTGCCCCGATGGGGTTTTGTTTTACTTATTTTCCTTATATTATATTGTTGCTTGTGGGGTTTCATGTCATCCAAGAAGGGCAAATGCCAGTATGGGAGACAGATTCCCCATGAAGGCCACCAGGAACAGTGTCTATTTTGCTTTGGTGCTTCACATGACCATTCGTCTTGTTCTTTTTGTCAGGCCTTTGTTCCTAAGACCCTTCGTAGTAGACTTTATTCATTTGCTCTTTATCTTGAAAACCAGCTTCTTACTAAGGATATGATGGGGGGAACTTTCAACTCTGAGACTCAGCCATCTGTGAAGAAGGCAGCCAAGAAGTCTAGCCAGATGTCTTTCTCGAGGCAAGTGAATACCTGGAGGTTCGCCCATGTATATCGTTTGACTGCTGTACAGCGACTGGGTTGGAAGCTGGTGGGGAAGCAACTTTAAGCACATCCGACGAAGCATTGCAGGCATCTGCTTTGTATGTTCAGGGGGAACCATGATTGGTTGTCTCTGAGAGACCTAGGGGGTTCCTCAAATCTTAGTCAAAGAAGGTTTCCCTACCACTATTATTGAATGCTGCACTGGTTCAGAGCCTTCAAAATGTTATAAGGTGGACGTTCCATTGAAGAAAAAGCAGAAGACTAATCATAGTTCTCCTGCCCCTAAGGATCCACAGAATAAATGGCAATCCTTCACTCAGGGCTTTAGTGCTTTGGCCCTAAAACCTCCTCGGGGAGTTTCTGTTTCAATTCCACCTTGTTCCTCTACTGCACTTAAAAGACCCAGAGAACAGGATTCCCCTGAGGAGGCAGTGGATTCAGATGAAGAATTCGTTGCTTACTTCTCTCATATATCCTCTCCTTCTGGTTATGGATTGAAGGAAGAGAAATCTACCAGTCCTGATACTCCCTGAGATGCAAAAAAAAAAAAAAAAGGTATGAGTTGCTGCAGATGGATTCACCAATACCTTCTGCTGTTCCTCGTGTTTTGGCTGCCTTGTTGGATGAATTTTCTAATGCTTCTATGGCTCCAGACTCTCCGCTTACTGCCCCCAAGAAGCCTGAAAGATTCTATAACGTGACTGAGGACTGTAAATTGTTGTACAAGTATCCTTCTGCTGACTCCTTGGTGGTGGGTGTAGCTTCTGATAAGCCATCTCAATTGCTTCCTTCTCCTAAGTTAAAGCCATCTGGTAAAGATAGAAGAGCCACAGAAAGGCTAGGCAAGAAGGTTTATACCTCTGCTACCTTGGCTTTTAGGACTGTTAATTCAGACCCATATGTCCAGGTACTTGTTGGCTTTCCTATCACAGGCCTGTCGGGATATTTTCTGATCTTCCAGACTCTGAGGGTAAAACGTCTGCCCTTTCTCTGTTAGGGACTTCTTCCCAGCTAGCTCTTCCTGCCATCAAGTGCAGTTATGATGCAACAAATGCTTCCTCTAGGGCTGCTGCTTTTGGGTCAGTGATGAGAAGGTATTCTTGGCTCCGGCTTCAACCTTTGCCTGATGATATTAAGGCTAAGTTGATGGGGTGCCCCTGTAGATAATAAACACATGTTTGTCGAGGCTACCTTTAGGATAAGGGCAAGGCTTTACAGGAACTTAAGCATGTGTTTGTTTCTCCTGTGCGTAATTTTCAGAGAAACTACCCCAATAAGCCAGCCTTTGTTCGCAGACTATCTTGCCCTCCTCTTAAGGGTAAAAAGGGTGGCTAGCGGGCTCTTCTTGCAAAGGCTACTCAGACTTCTGTCCCTCAGTAGTCTCTTTTTCCTGATAAACCAGGTGCTGTCCGACTATCCTATTCTTTCCAGCCATTTTCATCTTTCTCTTTCCCTTTCTATCTCTTGCTGTCTACCTCTTTTGCTACAGATTACTCAGAATTCCTGGGTTCTGCCCATTATCCACCAGGGATATTTTGTGGTTTGGAAATTCCGTCCCCGTTTTATGGGTATTCCTCCACCCCCTCAGGAACAGCTCTCCTTTTCGAAGGTGCTTCAGGACCTTTTGACTCAGGGTACTCTTCGAGAGGTGCCTGTGTGCCAAAGGGGGAGGGGGTTTTACTCCAGGTTTCTAGTAACCAGAAAAGAGGATATTTGGAGACCAATTTTAGATATGTAAACTGTAGCACTGGTATGTAAAACATGGTCATTATTTTAACTAGATTTAATACAACAGTCTTTAACATTTAAAGTTGCAATAATATCATTAGGCAAAGGTTGAAGTTCCCTCCCTAAACACTTTTCTGAAGATGCCCTCTTTTCAAATGTTGTCCCTTCAGACTTTGTTCCCTCTTTTGCTTCCTCAGGTTTGTGTGGTGTTTCTGGTTTTCAAGGATGCTTATCTCCATATCCTGATCCATCCCCTTTTCTAGGAAGTTTTTACTTTTGTCTGTTGCTTCCTGGCATTTTCATTTCTCTGCTTTGGCCTTTCTATTGTCCCAAGGGTATTCACCAAATGCCACATTCCTGTAATTGCTTTTTGCAGGCTTCATGGGATCCAATTATTTCCTTACTTGGATGACCTCCTGTTTCAGGCATCCTCTCCAGAGATCCTGTTAGAAAATCTTTTTTTTTTTTGACATTTCCCTTCTGCAAAGCCTGGAGTTCACAATAATCTTAAAAAAGTCATTTCTGACTCCTCCTCAAGACCATGTTTTTGTGGGGTGTAGGATCCAGACTATGCCTATGCTGGCATTCCTGCCTCCTCCCTAGGCCTTAACACTCATTTCCTCCTTTCAAACTCTTTTTGCTCTAGCCTCTATAATAGCCAAGGGAGTTTCTGAGAGCTCTGGGATTCATAGCTTCCACCATCCCCATGCTTCCTCTGGTCAAACTCCACTTGAGAAGGTGTCAGTGGTTTCTGAAGTCAGTTTGGCTTCAACATGGGCATCCCCTAAAGTTTATACTTCCTCCTCGTCTCAAGAAAGAACTTCAGTGGTGGATTCAACAGTCCTGTCTAAATCCAGGGCTCTCTTCTTACCCCTCTTCCCTCTCAGGAGCTTGTTCCATGCTTCAGACGTGAGATGGGGAGCAGCTTTTGTCACCCTAAAGGTGCATGGGGTGTGGTAATCTCATCTACAGAAAGAGCGCATCCATGTCAGAGAGATGAGAGCTCTTCTGCTGGCTCTTCAGGGGTTTCATTCTCCTTCTCCCCAGGACCTCTCAAGGTGTTTGCAGGCAATATCACGGTGATGTGGTGTGCAAACAAATGGGGAGGACGAGATGATCTCTTTTTTGCCGGTTGGCACTCCTGATCTGGGAACTTGCTAGTCAGTATCAAGTAACTCTTTAGGCTGTTTACATTCCCTCAGATCAAAATGTTGTGGCAGACACACTGAGCAGGCCCTTAACTCAATCCCACACATGGATGTTTCACAGGGATTTGTTTCTGGACATTATCCACCAGCGGAGTACTCCTCAACCGGATCTTTTTGTCTCCCCTCTGAACAGACAACTTTCTCTTTTTTGGGCCAGAGTCCCAGGTCCGGTGGTTTGGAAGGTGGATGCCCTATCCTTTTCTTTGGAAGGAATGTTTATGCTTTCCTTCCCCTTCCCTTCATTCCAAAAGTCCTTTTCAAAACTCAACAGGATCCCAAAATCTTGTTTGTGACTTCCTTTTGGCTGAGACAGAATTGTTTCTCTCTCTTGCATTTAACCAAGGACAGTCATCACAAGTCACCTCACAGGGTGGACCTACTCACAAGACAAGGGATCTGTCATCCATCCCCAGTTGTCCATTCTTCACTTGATGCTGTGGGTGATGGGATTTTGATTCTACATAGGCACCTTTTTCCTGAGGATGTGATTAGGGTCCTTCAGGAGGCCAGGAAACACAATACTGGGAAATCCTATTTATCCAAATGGAGGAGGTTTTCTGTTTGGTGTCTTTCTCGTAACTTAGGTCCACTTTTTGTGGATGTTCCTTTGCTTCTCTCTTATCTGTGTGAATTGCTCAATGCTGGGTTGGCTCATTAATCTGTTATGGTCCACTCATCAGGTGTATCTGCCTGTCTGCCTTTATCTCCTCCTCTAGCTTCTAGAGTTAAGGCTAAGCAGTTCCTTAAAGATGTCCTTCATATTCAGCCTCCCAGGAAACCTGTTCCTTCTCCCCTGGGATCCTAATTTTGTTTTAGAGAAATTGACTCGGGCTTCTTTTGAGCCCGCAGCTTCAGCTTCCCAGCAACATTGCTCTTGGAAGACTGTTCTTTTCTTCGCCCTTACTTCTGCCAGGTGGGTGTGTGAACTTCAAGCCCTTATGGCTTGTCCTCTTTTTTTGTTTTTTCATAAGTACAAGGGTGTCCTTGCATACTAATCCTTATTTTATGCTCAAGATGGTGAATGAGTTGTCCTTGAATCAGTTTATTCATTTGCCCACCTTTTCCCTTTTCAGTAGTCTGCCATTGAGAAGGTACTGGACACATTGGATGTGCATAGGCAACGCAGGTTTTATTTGGATAAAACTAAGACTTTTAGGATATCTGATCAGCTTTTTGCTTTCTTTTATACTAGATCCTTAGGATTAGCGGTATCCAAACAAACTGTTTAGTCTTGGATTTCTAAAGCCATTTCTTTTTGGTTTTCCTTTCATGGTAAGAACCTTCCTCCTTCTGTTAAGTCTCATTCTACTTCTGTTAAGTCTCATTCTACTAGAGTTGTGGCTTCTTCTGATGCTTTTTTCAAGGGTTTGGATAGCAACTCTATTCTTGAGGCAGCTATCTGGACTTCTGTGCATACTATTACCAATTATTACAAGTTAGAATTTCCAGAGCTAGAGCTGGTTTTGCTAGGGCCATCCTTCATGGCTTCCTAGAGAGCTCTGCTGGTCCTTCCTCTTGAGCATTGGCACTCTTCCTATTGTAATGAATACTGCAACAGTAAAATGGAAGGACATAATACAGTTGTGTAAAATCTTACCATATGGTAGATGTCCTCTTCACTGTTGCGGTATTCACTCCCTCCCTCCTGGGTCCATTTCTCTTCTGGAGGTACTAGTTTACCTCTCTTTTCCTGGATGGTACTTGCAAACATCACCTTTATGCCCTATGCTATGCGAAGAGCATATGTTTGGTGTACAGTGTACCTTAAAGCAACCTAAAGTCTTTGGTATACTGGCCAGACATCGGGCTGCCCTTAGTGGGGATCCCTATTGTAATGAGTACTGCAACAGTGAAGAGCGGGACATCTACCGTTATGGTAAGATATTTTACACAACTGTACTTTATAGAAAAATGTGGAAATAAATGACTAAATGAGGCTCAAATCTGGCAGTAATTCACAATTCTACCACAAATGAGAATGAAACCACAATACTAAGGCCCCAGACGGGGTTCAAAATACAACTAGCATTTACAAGTAATTCTTATGGAGATAGAAATGCAGTATAATGTACAAATACAATCTTCCCATAGCTGCAAATTAAGCTACAAGAAACGTCTCAGTGGATACTAACAAAAATGCAGACAGATACTTTTTTTGTACTCTTCTGTCCTTTTTTACTGCATGTTTTAGCCAAAAGTATCAACACAAGGGTTACAATAAGTGCAACTTAAAATATTTAAACAGAATTGAAATAGTTTTTTTCCTTTCCTTTTTGATGAAAAGCTTATTTTCACAGTTCTGGGCTCTCCTAATCTTTAGGGAAATTTAACAACTATAACACACTGAATATGAATCTTTTGGTAGGCCTTGCACTGAAGTAAGTCATGTATACTTGAGAGCAATTCTCTCAGAATCACGGCTGACTTACACTTTAAGAAACTTGTTTGGAATCTTGCATATAAATTTAACAAGTAGCAGGGGAAAGAGGGCAGCCTTCCCTAATAACATTTTTTGATTGGAGCTGATTGCAAAAAGATTCCATTTATATAGGTAAGTTGAAAGAGTGAAGAATGCGTGTTCAACAGAAGATTGATTTTTAGGGATCTAAAATTTACACCATCAGAAGTATTGGAGACTATAGCCAACACAAACATGAGTTTCTGACAAAATATTATTCATTACAAAGAGAGCGTTTAATGAGATTACCTGGTCTGAGTTTTGGCTGTAAATTAAAAAGACCAATTTATAAGAAACTATACTTTGAGATAATCTTATTTTCTAAAATGAAATTAAAAATCTAGATTAATACCAGTTTGGGGTTGACAGATTTGTAGTCAGTTTATTTTGAGATCTTCTTCTTCTTTCGGCTGCTCCAGTTAGGGGTCGCCACAGCGGATCAACTGTTTCCATTTCTTCCTGTCCTCTGCATCTTGCTCTGTCACACCAACCACCTCCATGTCCTCTCTCACCACATCCATAAACCTTATTTTAGGCCTTCCTCTTTTCCTGTTACTTGGCAGCTTCATCCTTAGCATCTTTTTCCCAATATACTCAGCATCCCTCCTCAGCACATGTCCAAACCAACGTAATCTTGCCTCTCTGGTTTTGTCTCCAATCCTTCCAACCTGGGCTGACCCTCTAATATACTTATTCCTAATCCTGTCCATCCTCGTCACATCCAGTGCAAATCTTAACATCTTCACCTTTGCCACGTCAAGCTCTGACTCCTGCCTTTTTGTCAATGCCACTGTCTCCAACCCATATAACATAGCTGGTCTCACTACCCTCTTGTAGACCTTCCCTTTCACTCTTACTGGTACTTGTCTGTCACAAATCACTCCAGATACTCTTCTCCACCCACTCCATCCTGCCTGTACTCTCTTCCACACTCACCATTACTCTGAACTGTTACCAAAGTATTTAAACTCATCCACCTTTGCCACCTCTAATCCCTGCATCCTCACCATGCCACCTCTAATCCCTGCATCCTCACCATTCCTCTATCCTCCCTCTCATTCACACACACATATTCTGTCTTAGTCCTGCTGACCTTCATTCCTCTTCTCTCTAGAGCATATCTCCACCTCTCCAGGGTCTCCTCCACCTGTTCCCTACTCTCACTACAGATCACAATGTCATCTACAAACATCATAGTCCATGGGGACTCCTGTCTGATCTCGTCTGTCAACCTGTCAGTTTATTTTGAGATAAATATCTGAAATTGGTATCTTCTGGAAAAAGATCATTTGTACACAATTTTTGATAGCTTATGTATATGTGTGTGTGTGTTTTATAAAAAGCAAGAAATTAAACCTTCAGGTAGGGGGTGGCTTATAAAGTTTTAAAGACATAATGCTAACAAATACCTGTTGTAATTTAAGATCACATTCAGTAATGCTGAAATGCAGAAGGAGCAGCTGATACGAGAAATTTAGGACTCAAAATATGTCTGATTGTCAGATTCTTGGGAAGCAGTATTGGCAGTGCTATACAAGTTTGAACAAGTTCAGAAAGGCTTGTAAAATAGCATTATCGTCACATATTCCTTACACAGCAATGATTAAAGCTTGAATATCAGTACATTTTTTGTGTGTAGTTATTTGTGCCTAGAATTTAGATTTGATATCTACTTTCAATACATCCAGAGTGATGATCTAAAATTTTGTGCTTCTAATACTTTTCTATTTAAATTATCCGTAATATTATCAAGACAGTTCTGTTTACTCTGTTTTTACTATTTGCCACACAAGTCTATTTTTACTGGGATTAAACTGTCTATTTCACTTAAAAACTTATGAATTACATTTTTTGTATTTTTACAAAATTATAATATATCTGATGCTGTAAATCTTCATTCATTCCATACTGATGGGTTACGGTTCCTTCCTTGGAATTGACTCGGCCAATACACAAGCTTGCGCCAGCCAAAAAACTCTCTAGTCTAGCCAAGTACTACACATAGTGCCCCTCTCCCTCTATCTTAAGATCTCGTTTGCTGCATACTTCTCAAGACGTGCAAAACCAGCCCTCAGCTAAGTAGTGTATTTTTTTGGGGGATATATATATGTGTGTGTGTGTGTATAATCCTTCTGAGTACCTTTCTAGTCCTTTACTCTAGCATTTAGTAGTTCCTTCTATTATTCTACTTTGTGTGCGAGTTTCTTTCCCTTTTTCTACCTTTTTGGTAATCTTAGTACCATCGTTGGGGTACAGGCCCCTCCCTTGCGGTAATCCTCTTACCATTTTTGGTATTTCCTCTTCTGTCTATTAAAAAAAAAAAAAGATATTTTTCTTGTCGTGTGTGTGTTGTTTGCCGTAGCAATACCTGGCCTTCTATTAAAAAAAACTGTATATTTTTTCTGATACAGTATCAGTCTCTTATTAACACTGTCACTATGTCAGATAAGAAGGAAATGACCGGATTCAAGCAGTGTGACAAATGTGAGTGAAAGATGCCCAACTCTCCGACAATACACTATCCTGGTTCTCAAGTTACCTTTCCAACAGATCTCAAGCTGTAAAATGGAGAAAAGGCACCTCTAACTTCGTTCCTACCCCCACTGGAGTTCCCCAAGGTTCCATTCTTGGCCCCATCAATGACGTCCACTCTGCCATCCCAAATACTAAAATCGTGCAATACGCCGACGACTCCACCTTAATCTGCTGTGTCACCAACCTCCCTGAACTTTTAGCACACACACAAAATGCCTTCTCTACCACTGAGAACTGGATGCACCAAAACCACCTATCTCTAACTGCTAACAAATCTAAAATACTACTCTTCCCCCCAACAAAATCCTTCGCTGTTGACAAAAAGACCTTCAAAATTAGAAGCCTTAACAATTCAACCATAGAAATTGTCCCCTATGCCAAACTTCTTGGGGTCACTATCGATGAAAACCTAAAATTTGACACCCATGTTCAACTCAACATTATGAAAACACATCAAAAACTTGGCCTGTTATACAGAAACTTCTACTATCTCTCTCCTTCTAGACAAACGCTTGTCACTACCTATCTTTTTCACTCACTAATGTATGGTGCCCCTCTATTAACTAACTTATCCGCCTCCACCTCCTCAAAAATGGAAATTTGTTATAACAAAATTTCTAAATTCGCCACCAAAGCCAAACACTCCTCCCATCATTGCTCTGCCCTCCAGTCACTAAACTGGCTAGAACTCCCAACCTTCTAGACTACCTCCAACATATACCACTGCCCACAGACTATTATTTAACCCTTCTAAATGTCCTGCACTATCCAACATCCTTCAACCAGATACCCCTAATAGGCCACTTCGATCGGCCCACCTAAACCTACTCAATGTCCACAAACCAAAACGACCTGCCGGGCAGCACCTCCTTTCTTTTTCCTTAGCCAAAAGGTGGAACTCACTCTCTCCTACTTTAAGATTGACAGAAAATCCTAATAATTTCTACTCCATTCCTACCTGTTTTCTAAGTGGAAGTGCAACTGCACTTTCCCCACCTAGCCTCCTCACTGTACATATTAACAGTAATGCTATTCAATTTCTTACTACTATCAACCTTGTTCATATCTACTTATTGTTTACTGTTGTCCTGTGTATATATGTAAATACTGTAAATAGTTTGCTCTCCCTTTATTCCCCTCCCTAACATTTATGCTTGTTCTACCACTCTGCCATTACTAGACTCAGACTCTTTGTAACCTTTTAATCATCCATTTCAATATATGACTCATATGTTATGTAAACACCATTCCTTATATTGCCTCTGTATCACAAATTACCAGCATTCATACCATGTAGACTGACGGCTGCATCCTTATGTATCTATACCTTGAATCTTATGTTAAATTTTATCTTTTGTATTTTTGTTTTTATCTTTGTATTTTGTAATGTGGAGCTTTTCTCCCCGGGCCTCCACTGAAAATGGGCTCCTGAGTCCAGTGGACCTCCCCGGTCATCAAACTGAAATAAATAAATAAAAATAAATAAACTCTGATGGGCATCTTTCGTGTATTTTACTGCCTTGGAGTTCCTCACCTCCAGTTACAGCCTTGTGAACTCTGCAAAAACTTTAGTCCTCGAACTTTGGCGGAGCGGAAAAATAAATTTAATCCTGAAGGGATTATACTAAAAACTCCCTTTTTGGAGGCCCTTTCTGAGGTGGAGGTCTCAACATCTCCAAAGAAAGAAAAGAAAAAGAGAAGCCATTGGGTTCCGACTTCTCCAAGCTCCAAGGAACTGAAATCTTCTCAGACACTATTGAAACTGACACCAAAACTAACGGAATTGTCTGCACCGACTGCTACAGCACCTGAGATTATGACTACCTCTACAGTGCTGAAGTCGTCATCACCTATTGCGGAACTGACAAGGTTTATACCTACTTTGGTACTGATAGTCACTTTGGTACCAAACACAGTTTCAGCACTTGCAATAATTTCTCTCATGTCTCCATCCTCCTCGGTGCCGAGAACTGAAATTTTGCTCAGGACCAGATACTTACCTAAAATTGTTCCCTTTTTTGGGCAGCGATATAGTCCTTTTCTTGAGAGGCCTGACTTTTTTAGGTTTATAGGTGTGTACTAGTCTAATGGCCCTGGGGCCTTTACAAGCCTAGCCCATAGAAGTGCCATGGCATTGTGCTGCCCATCATTAGTTCCCAGTGCTCTATCAAGTAGAGCCAGTGGAGTGATCCCCAGGGTGAACTTTCTATTTACCATCCACTCATCAAAATTCCTCTTGAAGAGGGCTAATGAGGTGCTCTGTTTGACATGTATGGGAAGTCTGGGTAGTCTCTGGGTTATGAACCTGTCCCTCCAGCATGTTCTGTTGATTGTGGTAATGAGGTTGAGGTCTCTGGAGAGTGTAGTGTGGATGGATTGAGATTTCATTAGATGTAGCATTTCTAACAGAGCTGGGTCAGACATGGCTTTGTAAGTCAAACAGAGATTGCCTCTTAATAGACGATATGAGAGAGAGAATAGCTGGAGTTTTTTGTCTGTCCATGTAGGGCATATGTTTAAGGCTTAGGATCCTCTTCGTGAGGTACTTTTGTGGCCTCCCCAGCTGTTGCAGGTGTCTTGTGAGGTACATGCCAAATGGGGCATTATACTATATGACTGGTCTAATGAGGGAAGAGTAGAGGGAAATGATTACCTCTTTCTTCCTGGATGCAAACCCTTGGTAACTAGATGTGCCACATAGAAGGACTTTCTGACCACAGTGGCAATGTGGTGGTCGAAGGAGAGGTTGCTGTCACCCTGTGTCTCCAGATCTCTTATAATGCCTTCCGTGTTCAGTGGGCTCCCATCAGTGTGGTAATTAGTGGGAACAGAGTTTTTCCCAAAGGGAATGACGACGCTTTTTTTGGCTTTAAGCTAAAGGCCATGATTTTGACACCAGTCATTGGTCTCAGTGAAGCCTTTCTGTAGGATGTCTGCATCACTTGGGGAGTTAATGGCTCCCAGCCTGCAGTCATCTGCAAATTTGGTCAGCCAGAGGTGTTGGCCTGGACTTCTGAGAAGTAGATGCCAAACAGGAGGGGCCCTAGGACCGATCCCTGTGGGATTCCACTCGTGACTGGTCAGCAGTCTGACTTGGAGTCCGCTACTTTCACACTGTGGGTTCTATCTGTGAGCCAGTTTGCATCCCACCTAATGATATAGGGGTTGATGCCTAGTTTGGTGAGTTTATCAATAATTCCTGAGTGAGGAATTGTATCAGAGGCCTTGGCCTGATCGAGGTAGGCTGTATGAACTGCCTTACCTTCATCCACTGCTCTGGTGACTGACTCAAAGAAGTCAACCAGGTTGATCAGGTATGATCTACCTTTTACAAAACCAAATTGCGTGCGATCTAGAGTTTGGAGATTCCTTATATCCTTGTTAATTAAGTCCATGGTGATGAGGCACTCCATAGCCTTACATATCAGACTTGGGCTAATGGGGCGATAATTTTCAGGGTCTGTAGTCGATCCTCCTTTATGGAGAGGGATGATTGTAGCAGTGCACCTTTCTGTAGGGACAAAGCCTGAGATGAGGCTGTGAGTGAACAGAGCACACAGATGTGGTGCCATTTCACATTGTAATTCATGTAGAACACAGCTAGGTGTATTGTCTGGTCCCATGGAAGCTGTATTCTTGGCCTTAGACAATGCAGCTTTATCCTGTGCTGCAGTAATGCTGGGTGCCTGGCCTTCTTCAGGTATTGAGATTAGTCATATGGGGGGTGAGAGGGGTAAAGTTTGCACTGAATCTGTCAGCCAATATGTTCGCAATATCTGTTGGCTCATTATAGGAGGTACAATTGTGCAGTAACTCAGAGAAAATCTGGGTACTGCCATGGAGATTCTTGAAATAACTTTAGGTTCATAGGTTGGTACTAGGTTAGTGTCTGCCGCAATTCTGCCTTCATAGATGGCTTTGGAGGTTATGATGAGGAATCTCCATTTTTATTTGAAGCTAATAAGGGAATTTTTCCAGTCTTGGGACTTCACTTTTTTCTGCAATAGTTTCTTCTTTCTGTTGTAGAGTTTATTAATGGCAGAGGACCACCAGACTGGCTTCCTTTTTTGGAGGAGAGCATCTTAGGTCTGTTGGGTATGACTAGTTTCATGCATTTATTTGCGTGTTCGTACAGTGCATTGGTGTATGATTCGGCAGTCATGCATCTATTTTCCATTGGCATGAGTGCCATGAAGCTAGCCACCACTGTTTTTAGGAGTCCAAAGTCAGCTTTGGAGAAGTTTTTCATGATGGATACCTTTGCAGGGCGAGAAGTGGATTTCCATGGTAATTAGTTTGTGGTCTGATCTAACCAGGGAAGAATTGACTATTGGTGTAGAACAGTTGCCCATGTTAGTAATAACCAGGTCAAGGATGTTGCTTCCTCTAGTGGGGGTAAGAATGAGCTGGTCCAGGGCATTGTTACTGATGAATTCCAGGAAGCATTGGGCCAATGCATTGGTGCATGAGTAGTTTCCCAGCTGATGGAGGGGTAGTTGAAGTCACCTAGTATGAGAGTGTTTGGTTGGATCTTAATAGTTTCCAGGGTGCTTAGGAATGTGGAGTGAGAGTCTTGGGACATGGTTGGGGACCTATAGCAGGCGATGACCTGAATCACTGTCTTACCTAATGTTAGTTGTACCTGGAGTATCTCAGATGCGTTATGCTGGGCTACTAGTCTGGAGATGTGTATATCCTTTATGAATATGGAGCTTCGGTCCATGTTCTGGGGCCGAAAGGTGTGGAATTTGTTATAGCCTGGTAGAGCAGGGGTGCTTTCGGCTGCTTTAAACCAGGTTTCCATTACAACACAAATGTCAATGTTCTCCATTTTGAGGAGTGCTTCGAGCGAGTGCATCTTGAGATTTAGACTTCTAACATTGAGCAGCATGACCCTCAGACTGCATTTATTTATAGCTGTTATGGTGGTAATTTGGTCTTTGGAACACCACCTAAACAAGGCACTATAGAAGTGGCAAGAGCCTTAGCCAGTACTCGAAAACCCAGGAGTGACAGATGCAGGCCATCTCTGGCAAAGCATTGCGGTCTGTCAATTATGGCATCCCAAGCAGACAGATACTGGATCCCCTTAGATTGATACCAGAAACTTAGCCAGTTGTTGAAGTCAATAATTTTTCTGTTTGTACTGTGATATCATTTTGGGCAATGGTAGGATGCTGCTCAGGGCTAGGGTCATACCTGCTTGGGCCACATAATCTAAGAGCACCACTATGTCTTTTTTCATGTAGTCCAGAGAGGTGCATCTCAGGTCATTCCCACCCACATGGACAATGACAGTCATACTTGTTATGAATAGACAGCTGACTTACCTTCACCTTATTCAACCTAGTGAGTGGGACATCAATGTGCCTCACTATTGAGTCACCTATGATTATTGTATTGGGCAACTGTTTTGCCTTAGGGGCTTAGGTTGAGGGACACACTGTGTAGATGAGCTATGTGTCTTGTGGTTTGTGCTGTGTTGTGCTGCTCGAGTGCGTTTCTGCCTTGGAGGTCTCTGCTGTTCGGGTAGATTTCTATTGAGAGCCTTTGCTAAGGTGGGTGTGTGGTTTGTGCTTTTATGTGAGGGCTGTGATGATGGGTGTTCTGGAGGGCTGTGTGTTCCATATGGTGTGATGTAGGTGTTGACCTTCTCTTTTTGACCAGCTATTTCGGTCTTGGCTGGAGAGTGCTTGGCTTCCAATTTGGAGTTATAGGCACATCTCTCACAAGTCTGAGTGTTAGCAGGTAAGAGGAGAGGGTTGTCTGTGTATATGAGGCAGTTGCTACACTGCGTTTGAATGCCCAAGTTCACCAGGTTAATAGGAGAAAACACTGGAAACTGACCTTTAGACATGCCAGGTGGGATGGTCATCATTACTAAGTACTGGAGCTGTTTCCTTATAGGACATCTAGTGCTGATGGCGCTTGTGTGATGCAGTAACAAAAAGCCTGATGAAGTGCTAAGTGAATAAGCTAATTAAAGTACAAGAGTGAAGAGAAAGTTGAAAGGGATAGAAAAACCAGCCCAAACTGCCAATAAACTACAATTTCAGAACCAGAAATCACCCTTGTGGTAGATGGGTTACCTACTGATTACCACTCCCACTGATAAGCTGGAAGGCTTCCCTCTAACACAGAATGGTCTGGGAAACTCAGAAATTTACAAAACAGTCCTGGATACAGGACATCTGTATCTGGACTACTCTAGTAACAGGATAGGCGGAAAACAAGCTTAGAACCCCCTCCCCCCAGAAAAAAACAGTTAACTTATAGCTGGGATACCTCAAAAAGAGTTTAAAACCATGCAGCTGAAGCTGTGGATGCTGCCGACCTGTATTTAGTGTGTGCTACTCATTTTTAACGTTAAGAACTCAGTAAGAAAAAACTCAAAATGAAGCACAGATTGCAAACTTATAGTCCAAGGGTTCCCAAAGTGTGCCCACGGCACCATGGGGAGCCGCAAACTAATGCCCTTCATTTACGATTTTGTTCTTTTGTTTTTTTTTAATTTCCGCACTGTTTGAGCGGACGTCACCATGTACGTGATGACATCAGCTCCGTCAGGGCTACCAGCCTGTCAGAATTGAGCAAGAAGCTGACACATTTCTGGCTGGGCATGGCTGTTCATATGCAAGCTGGAACAGCAATGAACGGATTATGTTCGGGGAACATGAATCGGACCTGCGGTGGGTATGGCCAGAAAGAATGAAGACTCCATGCAAGTAAGGAAACTTTCAGAGAAGTGTGTGTATATGTATGTGTGTGTGTGTGTGTGTGTGTGTGTGTGTGTGTGTGTGTGTGTGTTTGTGTACTTCATCTATGTCTGTGTGCATGTGTTTTACTGCTTTTGCCAGTTTGACATTTGTTTATATACAAAATTAGGTTTTTTCTCATTCAGTTTACTAAATCACTGCTAAAAACATCTATTTGATCGATCCACATGTGTGGTTACCAAATGTATGCATCATTATTTATCAAATGTTAAGTGACTCAGCAAGGATCACCTAAAAGGGACCATTTTAATTCACAGACTTTTGATATAAATAAGTAAAACCATACACATTTATTTTTCCCTGGCAGTTTAGTACAGATGGCTGTGGTCATTATCTGGTAAAGGGCATAGCTGTGGATGTAATTCTCTTGCTCTCTACTTGCATACTTCATGACAAGTCATCTGAGCAGTCCCTGTGCCATTCATGAAAAGTACTTTTGAGGGCCCAGCTGGTTAAAACACAGAGAATGCTGTAACACAGAATGCACCGCAAAACATGGTAAAATAATTACAAAGCCATGCATGGCTAAAGAGCTTAGAGGCAAGCAAACCAGCACACACAATAGACTGCAGGCTTGTACTTTCAAGTGATATCACTGAGTTACTGCAGAAGAGATTTCTTAGGTGGCCTCTCAGCAAGCTGAGATGAAAAAGGGTTATTGAGACGTAACTTGGATAAGATCATTCCAGAATAATGGGGCACCTAACAGGGTGCCTTCCTAAGGGAGGTGAAAAGCATATGGTGAATGTCAAAAGAGAAGTAGAAGAAAGATTACTAATAGGTGGGCTAGACGAGAATGCAAGCAAAAAAGGACATTTGCTGACATTGAGGAGTTTATTTGTCAAACAGCTGACAAGCTGATTTCAAAGTTAGCCAGTTCGTTTTATAAAGGCATTGGGAAAAGCAGACTGAATCTGAAGTTGTTCTTTAACAGCATTTGAAGTTTGTAATACCTTTGAAAGTGAGGCTGTAATGAGCGAAGGAAAATTATAATCACGTGCATATCCAAAACAACTAAATAGCCCTGGCCTCTGAAAAGGTGAGAGAGATGAACAGAACTGAGAGATACAGAAGGGGAAATACAGTGCCAAGTGTTCCCTTACAGTCATATATTTTTGCTGTACATTTAAAATGTACCTCAAGTTAGTGTCATTCCATTAGTTATGTCACATTTGGGTTGTTCCGTTTCTGCTAGTAATGGCTGAAGTTTTTTCTGCAATTTTAATTTGCAAAATTCTAATAAGGTAGTTTCACAGTATATGTAGCGTGTGTGTGTGTGTGTGTGTGTGTGTGTGTGTGTGTGTGTGTGTGTGTGTGTGTGTGTGTGTAAAATAGCATGCGTTTCTGTTTCCAATGACTAGGGTTTTAGTTAATTTGCAAAGGTTCTTATGAATGGCTTGGCCTCATGGGTGGTTTGCCTGTGTCTGTGTTGTGGGTGGGGTTTGTTTTGTTTTTATACAGTAGCTGTACAGAAATTTTTCTGGCTTTGCTGACAGGCAAACAATGTAAATCAGCTTGTGAAGATTTATCAAGAGAGTAGATAAATACCACTGACATAATTTAGTGGGGATGGGCTATTAGAATTTTGTGTGCATACACATACATATGTACATTTGCACATTATGTATGTCTTGAGCATACATGTATATATAAGTATATATTAATTCATGTGTATATTTCTAAATTGAAGTTGCTGAAATTTTGAAATGTTTTGATGTAATATGCACTTTAAGCCGGGGGTTGGGAAAACCTGGATTCAGCAAGGGAGCAGAGAACGAAAAGGTTTGGCAACCGGTGTTATAGTCAAAAGAATAGCACTTGCCATATGAACAAATGCAGTTAAAATTCAATGAAATGCAGTAAAATGCAGTTAAACAGTAATGAATTGCAGTAGATAGCAATGAAATATAGTTAATCAGTAGATTGCTTTGAAATAATAGCTCACAAATCACAACAATATCAGACAGCACTAATAAAGCAGCAATTCAGTTGAATACTCTCATTAATTTAGTTATCTACCAACAAGCAGTAATAAATATGGCAAACAGCAAAATGAAGTAGAAATTTTTTTTTTACAGTAGAAAGTGAAGAGACAGAAAATAATGAGATAATTCAAGGTTCAGAAGCTAAAGGGGGGGGGGGAGCCTTTGCTAAGTTCTCACTATGAACAGTAGAATGAGCCGATGTGATGTGACTGGGGTGACTGTCCAGTATTAACTTCATACCAGAGGTGGGCAACTCAAAGCCACCAAGACTTAAGACCACCACAACAACTAGGTGGGTGGGTGGGAGGGAAAAACAGTTGTACAGATTAAAGATATGTATTAAAACAGAAGTGCAGAAGACGATTGAAAATAAACAGTTATCTTTTTCCAATATCACAGCAGGGGAGTAGGCCAGTCTCTCTGCAGCTTAGAACAGTTTGAGCAAACAAGTATATCTGATTTAAAACACTGGATATTAAAGACAGAGAAACAGAAACCAGCCCAATTATCCAATCAAAAAATCAGTTTTGCAGGAATGCCCTTAGCTAGAATAAACCAGTCTGATTTACTTCCTGCCACAAAGAAAACAGCTAGGCCTTTCTAGCAAAGATTTCACTGCAAGCTGAAAGGGTCACAACAGTAACAGATATTCAGCTCTATCACGCAACAACAAGGAGACTAAAAACTGTTGCACCGATTGCAAAAACAGTTGTACAAATTACAGAGATATGTATTAAAACACAACTGCAGAAGACAATTGAAAATAAACACTTATCTTTTTCCAGTATCACAGCAGGGCAGTTGACGCAGTCTCTCTGCAGCTTAGAACAGCTTGAGCAAGCTCCAAGCTCTGTCCAGAGTATCTACACATTCCACCAGGAGTCTTTCTGAAATCGAGCTAGTGAGGCTTGTCGATCAGCTCTTGGCACCCAGAGGAATCCCAACCCCTACCAAGACTTCCCTCCCACCTGGATCCAAAGGTTCTTCTGCACAGACTCCGACATATCCTCCTTCAATCTCTTCTCAGGCTTTGGAGTCTTCTATACCAATGTCTATTCAGGTGTCTACATCTTCTGTCCTTATGATGTTATCTTCCATGGTTCCAGAGCCTACCCTTGGGACTTTGCTCCATTCGGAGCCAATCCATTGTCGGGTACGTGACTGGTCTGTCAGCACTGTAACTCCTAGTTCGGCACCAATGTTTTCTATGGCACCGGCTACGGTTCCAGCTGTTTTGGCATCTCCTAGTCCTCTCGAGGCTCCTATCCTGGAGGCGAGCTTGTCAGAGTGGGGTGTGACCCTGGCTCCGAGGTTGTCCCTCTTGGTTCTGGGCTCCCATCCCTCTTCAAGTAGGCCTGCCTTCCAGGTGATTGAGAAGGTTCTTGCTTCCGCAAGCATGCAGTTGGCACCTCCGGCATCGAAACCTGACCATTCCCTTTCCTCTGGTATGCATCTGACACAGTCCACTAAGCAGAGACTTCGAGCACGGGAGCAGCAAGAAACCCTGCTCCATGGCACCCACTCTTCAGAGTCCTCCTCAGAAGATGCCACTGAGGAGCTACCCCGAAAGAGGACGTGCAAGAGGAAGCACGTTGAGTCCCCTGGAGGAATCCGTTTCCGAAGATACGGATTTTGATGAGGATAAGGATCCCCATGGTCGTTCCCTGAAGATGTCTCCTTTGGAGACATACTGGAGATCCTGAAACAGAGGGGCGACTGGAAGTCCATCAACCCTTCTGAGGAATCTGTATTCTTGCAAGCCTTCCATGCTCGACCGTGTATTTCCTGGGTGACCCCACCTGTAGATGAGCTGATTAAGCTCATCATACAGCATGCCTGAAAGACCCCTGACAACACTGAACCGATTCCCCGTAGCCATGATAAAATTCTTTCTCCACCAGAAGACCACCCCCACTGGTCCAGAGATTTGGCAGTAAATACCATGATTGTGGCAGCAGCCACTAAGAAAGAACTTGCAGAAGAAAGTTCGACTGTCCATCCTCCGAACAGGAAGTCCTGGGTGATAGGTTAGGAACGCAGAGTTACGCTTCAATGACCTTTGCCATAAGGTCACTGAATTACATGGCATATTTTACATGTCTCCAAAGGGACCAGAGTTCAGAACTTTCAGGTACTTTGGCAGGGGCATTGCCTGATGAGTTGCAAGATAAAGTTCTCTCAGCTCGCCACCCTAGAGTCCATTTTTAATTCCTCCATGCGGTTGTTCACTCATACAACTGAGAGGGCAGCTAGAGAAGACTTTGCGGACCCCTTCAATTCTTCCTTCGTCAATGCTCCTGTTGATGAGTCTTCCTTGTTTAGCCCAAAATGTAAGGACACACTAGCCAGGTGTGAGAAGGATGGAAAGACCCTATCTGCAGTGGGTATATGCTTTTCCACCCCTCAATGATCCTACCGCAGGAATCAGAGGGGCAGAAAGATGTGGTTCAAAAAATCCCAAGGGCCTTTCTGTGACACGTGGCGAGCAACCCCCCCCCCGAGACAGAGGGGAGAACTCTTTAGGAAGACACCCCTACAGTGGCAGGGGGGGCTCGCGAAACCAGGGCTCCAGAGGTTCTTTCTCTAGTCAACCCTATCAGCACTCCTGAAGAGAGCGGCCCAATTGCTTACCTCTAGAAGCAATCGGGGGACGTTTCTCTCTGCACCACCTAGCCTGGCAATCGATAACATTAGAAGACTCATGGGAATCTTGCTAGTGCAACCAGCGTGATTGTAGCCGTCATTGAGCTCAGGAGTTGTAGAACTAATTGAGCTGGGAGAAGATTTTAGGAGAGTATTATTTAAAATTGAGATCTCAATCTTAGTAACCTGTAATGAGTTAAGGCGACTTGGCAGGATATTGTGTCGAACATTGCTCAATGAACTCCTATCTCACCCACAGGGGCTGGTCCATACCAGCCTTCACAGTCTCAAGCTGACCGCTTGGTATATCTGCTTCTGCTGATTGCCAGGCACATAAGCCTATCTTCCCCAGTGAGAGAGATTCTTCTGGCTTCTCATAAACCCTCCACCAGGAAACTATTGCAGCAAATGGGTCAAGTTTGTAATTTGGGCTAAAGGACAAGGACTAGACCCATTCTCAATTTCAGTCCATAAGGTCTTAGAATACCTGTCGACTCTACTCCATTCAGGAGCCTCAGCCTCTACTATTGCGGTTCACTTAGCGTTTATCACCAGTTTTCATGATGGATTTAACAATTCTTCATTGATGTCCCATCATCTCTGCAAAATGTTCATGAAAGGCAACAATACTGAAATCTCCAGTTTCCATCCTATAGCCATCCTGTCCCCCATCTCAAAAGTCCTTGAAAAATGCATACACTTGCAGCTCCTTCCCTACCTCCTAGACATTCAACTTCTTTCTCCAACTCAACATGGATTTAGACCAGGAAATAGTACTACCACTGTCCTCCTCTCCTTCGTTGACATCATCAGCCGTGTCCGAGACTCTGGCAACATTGTATCTACCCTTAGACTTATCAAAGGCCTTTGATACAGTTTCCCACAAACTTCTCTTGTCCAAAGTCTCTTCTCAATCTCTCCCTCTCCTCTATTAACTGGTTTTCCAATTACGTTTCTAATAGACAACAAGCCGTCAAGTGGAACAATAGTACCTCTTCCTTCCTTCACACTCCAACAGGAGTTCCACAAGGCTCTATAATGGGTCCCTTCCTTTTTTACATTATCATTAATAATTTTCATCAGTGCATTCCTAATACCAAACTTGTCCAATAAGTGGACGATTCCACCATAATTTCTATGCTCAGTCCCTCCGCAAACTCAAGCAACTTACACAAGATGTCTTCTCTTGTACCAAGTCTTGGATGCTGAATAATCACCTTGCTCTCAGTGCATCCAAAACCAAAATCATTATCTTTACCCCATCTAAAAACACCTCTATTGATAAAAATTCCTTCTCCATAGTCAGTCAAAATAAGATTCCCATTGAAATCATCTCCCATACAAAACTTCTAGATGCTATCATGGATGAGCATTTAAAATTTGACCTTCATATACAAACTAGTATTAAGAAAACACACCAAAAGCTAGGAATGCCGTATCGTCACAGCTGTTATCTCACTCCCTTATCCAAACATATACTTTCTATTTCCTACCTCATTCCCTCTCTCTTTTATGGAGCCCATCTTCTCACCAACCTTCAATCCTCCCTAAAGTCAAAACTGTCATCCTGCTACAATAAAATCTCTAAGTTTGCTACTGGGACCAAATCCTCCTCCCACCACTGTGATGCACTCCACTCCTTGAACTGGCTGGAACTCCCTCTTATATTCAACTGTTAACTGCTCACAAACTCCTTTTCAATCCCTCTATCTGCCCTTCCCACTCCTCCTTACTCAACTTGCATCATCCTGATAAACTACTCAGGTCCAGTAACCAGAACCTCCTCGAAGTGTACAAACCCTTGCGCTCACCTGGGCAATTTCTCCTGTCTTTCTCCCTTGCTCATCTATGGAATTCACCCCCGCCCACATTTGAATCACCAAAAACCACTCCGCCTTCAAGACCATGCTCCATTCCCATCTCTCTTCTCACTGGGAATGCTCATGCTCTCACCCCACTTGACCTCCTCTATATCATTTCTGCTCTCCCTTCCTGTTTTTCTCCTTTCTCAAAACTCAAACTACTGACTCCCTTCATTTCATTTCCACTCCCTCTCCCTTTTTCCTTTCTCATAACTCAGCCTATTCACCTTTCACTGTTCTACTCTCCTCCTCTAATTCTTCCTCCCTCTCACCTCATGACACTTTGAGTGCATAAATGCCTGCACTCTAAATTATATGCGTATGTACTCCAAAATACTTATGTTTTAATTTCATTCAATACTATGTTACAACACCTTCCTCGAATGTTATTATTCTGTCTTCTATAGTACTGTGTTGCTCAAATGTATTATTTTGTCTTCTATATTACTGTGTTTTAGTAGTTTTTGAAAATTGTATTATACTTGTTAACTTTGTTGATATTAGCTTTGTAATAATTGTATATGGAGCTTTTCTCCCTAGGTCTTCATTGAAAACTGGCTCATTCTGGCCCAATGGACTTTCCCGGTTAACAAGCTGCAAATAAATAAATAAATAAAAGGAGTTCTGTACCTGAGACCACCTATTAAAAAAACTACTGAACCTTGAAATTTGACTTTGGTCTTACAAGCTCTGACCTGTTCACCCTTCAAATCTTCTGCCACATGACATAAAGTTTCTATCCTGGAAAACGTTATTCCTGGTAGCCATCACCTCAGCCAGGAGGATATCAGAGTTACAAGCTTTGTGTGTTAATCATCCTTATTTAATTTTACATAATGAGAGAGTATCACTTCAAACTAATCCTTCCTTTTTATCCAAAGTTATCTTGAATTCCAATCTCAACTAGTCCATTGATTTACCAGTCTTTTTCCAAAAATTTTCTAGCAAAGGTGAATACCATTTACACCTGTTGGATGTACACAGACAATTACGTTTTTACTTAGACAGAACCAAATCTTTCTGAATGTCGGACCAGCTGTTCATAGCCTTTTCAGGCTCCAAATTGGACAAAGCTGTTTCCAAACTCACCTTGTCAAAATGGCTAGGAGATTGCATTACCTTTGTTTATCATCAGAACAAATTAACTTTGCCTAGTAGGGTCAATGCTCACTCCACCAGGTCAGTGTCCACTTCGGTGGCTTTTCATTCCAGAGCCTCTATGGATGACATCTGAGCAGCAGCCACTTGGGCATCCCCCCATACTTTTATCACTCTTTACAAATTGGATAAGGCCTCGAGGGGAAGAGCATCCTTTGGCTCAGTGGTGCTCAGGAATATCCTTCCATAGGGCCACCCAGTACATAAAGTAGCTGGGGACTTGGTCCCATCAGTATGGAATGAATGAAGATTTACAACATCAGATAACGAAGTTATGTTCTTACCATAACGTTCCATCTGTGTTGTAGATCTTCCTTCATTCCTTACGTTCTGCCCTCCTACCCCCTGCCTGATGACTCCTGGGGGATCATCTTTGATCCTGACGACTCCTGGGGGATCATCTTTGATCCTGACTGCCTGATGGGGCATTTGCTCAGATAGAGCCTCTGTTGTCCCTTTCCTGGCGGGCAAACTCGATATGAAGATAGAGGGAGAGGGGCAGTATAGGAAGGACTTAGCTTGAGAGTTTTTTGGCTGGCGCAAGATTGTGTATTGGCTGAGTCAGTCAAGGATGGAACCGTAACCCATCAGTATGGAATGAATGAAGATTTACAGCATAGATGGAACGTTATGGTAAGAACATAACTTCTTTTTCTTTTCTTGACCAGGTTAGTCTCACAGCAAGAATCTCTCAATAGCAGCCTATTTTCATGGAGACCTGAGGTAGTATTTATATTCCTAGGGGAAATTTGGCCAGGGCATTAGCCTGCTGTTTTTTATGGGTGCCATGGGATCTTTTACAGCTACCTGAGCAACCATCATCTCAGGCAGATTAGGCCTTGGTTTAACATCTCATCTGAAGGACAAAATACTCATGACTGCCACACGCCTGCATTGTTAGCAATCCATCACCCTGGTGGGTGGGCATAGAACCCATGGCCTTAGTCACCAAAGGTCAGTGTGCTGCCTCTTGTGCCACTGGCACTGCATAATTTAAACTGTAGCACTGGTAAGTAAAACACTGTCATTATTTTAACTAGATTTAATACAGTAGTCTTTTAACATTTAAAGCTGCGATAATTAAAGTTGTTTTCCCCTATTTACCTTTTTATAAATGTCAAGCCACCAATTACTAAATTGTTTTGTCTGTACGTTAAAATTCAAGTGTCTTGTTCCCTAAATGATGTAAGATATCTTATATCAAATCAACTGCACCTAGATATCAACTTCCAAATTTCAGTGGTATTTTTTATGTCAAGATCTTCAAAGCTTTTCCATCTGATATTTGTCGTGCCTGGTCTCTAGCTTGCTGTAAACCATGGATAAAATCTAGTAATATTGCTTAATTATCTGAGTATGCTTTTCATACCTAAAAAGTTTTTGGATCAGTTTTAATAATATACTATTTTGGTACGGTTAAACAAAATATTTGAGTGCATGCTTTGAGAAATTAACCTGTTTCTAATTCCTATTTTTCCCTACAAGTGTTGCACAGTCTTAATATTTTAATAGTGTTCTGTGGTATTGGAATCTGGTATTCCTCTTTTGAGGTTATTTTCTTGGTATCTGATTTCTTTGTCAGCATCTGAAATTAGTGAGTTTTATCTCCTCCCCGAAGGCTGTGTTGTTCCTACTTTAACTTTAAAAAGCTTTTATTTATTCATTTTCAGTTCAGTAGTTTCTCCTTCTCTTAGCTTTGAAAGAGAATTTTCTGTCTCCAAACCATTTTTTTCTACATATCAGTTAAAACTGTACTTAAATTATTAAAGTCAGGCTTTTAATTGATCTTATTGGTCTTAATATTTTTCTTTGACAAATTAAGTGTGGTTAGACTTGTGGATAGAGAACAATTTTCCAGTCTCTTAAATACACAATTTGTGATTTATTTTGAAGCTTATTTGACTCCCACAATGTATGTGTGTGTGTGTGTGTGTGTATATGTATATATATATATATATATATATATATATATATATACATATATATATATATATATATATATATATATATATATATATATATATACACACACACACACACACACACACACACACACACACACACACTTTTTCCATTTTACCTAGAATTCCTTCCTGTCCTGTATGCAATAATTCCATTGTACATATTCCGCAAATATTTTTGGCATTGTCTCCCATTGAAGAACTGTTATCTTGTATTTGTGAGAAGCTTTATCATTTCAGCATTAGCACATCATTTTTTTCCTGGCCTCAATGCATTTTAAATTGTGGATTGAACTTTACAAATAAAAATAGTAAATTATTGCCTGTTGTACTATATGCTTTAGAAAAATGGACTAATCTGCAAGAGATTTCCTCCTCATTATTTTGTGTGTATAACTAAGCATTTAAATACATATGAGCTGCCAAGTTCAAGAAAGCCATTGACTGGAGTGCACTATACAGAAGTTTACATCAGGTTATTGTGAATATCTCTTAATTTGACCAAGATTTATATGTTTATTCAGTGACTATATACTTGAATCTTGCACATATTCAACATTAGATGACTGTTGCTGTAGCCTAAACTATTCAGGTTATATCCTGCCAAGGATATGATCATCTGATTGGCTTATAAAAGCTAAAGGGTGCCTTCCATGTGCTGTAACTGCCAGCAGGTTGAACAGAGCTCCATATAAAAAGTAGATGAGTGCTTCAGAGCATGCTTCAAAACTGCTCTCCTTCTTTGGGTGTTGTGGAACCGACTGTCAGCTAGCGAGCCTTCAAGGCTGGGCAGATAGATAAGCCCCATCTTTGAGGAAAGCCTTCCCAATCCATCCCCTTCCCCATTGAAAACTAGTGTTTTTTTCCTGTGAAATTAATGTTTGCACTAGGAAACCTTTTGTTTGAACTGTCATTCAGTAATAGGGAATTTAAATACTTTGAATGCTTGTTGAAACATTGTATCTGTCTTTTGAACTTTTCTAATATTCTGGTGTGGAATGTATGCCATAGGGGCAGGACTTTGCCAGAGTTTTTTTTTTTTTTTTTACCTCACAGCCACCTTTAAATGTGGCAGTGAGTAGACTGACTCTTCCAGGCTCTGTTAACTGTTTTTAATGCTTCCTTTGTAGCTGGATCTATGCAGCAGTTAATTATCCTAATCTGTTCTTTCTTTCCCTGTGTACTAGTAGAAGAAGAATGTTGTCATGGCACCTTTAAGTTTCAGGCCAGATGCAGTTTTGCCTCACCTGCTGATCAGTGACTTGGCTATGTCTAGTTTTGGTTCAAGATTTCTTTCACAACCTGAAGATTCTGGTTACGAAGAAAGTGTTGCTTCAGATTCCCTGTAGTGTAACACCTACAGTCTCTAAGGATCTGCAGATAGACATGTCCTCTCTTACTATAGGGTTGCCCTCTGTGGGCAAAAGAGAACCACTCTTATGTTTCATGTGAGGAAGAAGGGTGAAGGTCTAACATAGTCAGGAAAGGGAGCCTGTGACCCCCTGATAGTGTGTCTGCTTTAGGTCAGTCCTTTTCTAAGAAGGTTCCTAGGAAAAGAATTCAGCAAATACAAATATTTTTCCACCTGTTTTTATTTCAATGGACAGGGAAAATTTGCTGGGATTTGCTGGAGTTAATATATGATTTTTCATTAGTTATTTCCACCTCAAGAAAGTAAAGGAAATGGTTTATTTCTCTCTCTGACCGATTTTCACTCAGAAGTGTAGGGACTGGGGGAAGAATGTTGTCCTTCAGTATTTTCTGCACAGCCCGAAGATTATGATTCTGAAGAAAGTGTTGCTTTAGATTCCCTCCAGGAGCCCTTTATTTTTCTGAAACTTTGAAATGAAATATTTTTTTTCAGTGGGATCAGAATGAAATTCCTATTTCCAGCAAATGTATTTGTTACAATTGGAATATTCCTCAGTCTGCAGCAGTTCCTCCTGTTTTATCTGCTCTAGAAAATGTTTACCTGACGATTAACCACTGTAGGAGGTTTGAGAGGTAATATTAGGGTACCTCAGACTTGTACATGCTTGTTTTCTAACCCCAAAGCAGACCATGCAGGTTTCCTATCCAAAACTGCTTGTGTTCTACAAATTACCAGTCCCATTCCCTCTGACAGGGATGGGAAAGCTTTTGACAAATTTGGGAAGAAAGTTTATTCTTCTGCTATTTTAATATTCGGAATTTTAAACTGTCAGGCTCGTATGTTAAAATTTTTGCTTCTGTCATTTGAGAACATGAAAAAGTTAACTGTTAAACATCCCTCTTCGGGGTTGAAAAAAATCTTTTAATGCCTCTTAAATCTGATTCTCGTATGATTATATATTCCTTAGTGTTCTGCTGGCATTGCTGATGCTTTATGCAGGGCTGCTGCTTCTAGGTCATCATTAGAAGATTTGCTTGGTTACATTTCATAAAATCTTCCTGAAGATGTTACAACTAAAATGTTAAATTTTCCCCCAGACAAGGAAGTCCTTTTTGGCCCCTTCTGCTGCTGAGGTGTTTAATAGGTCTGATGAGAGGGGAAAGTTGGGTCATCCCCTGAAACAAATCTTCCAACCTTCCATTTTAAGGCATATAATTTCCCTTCCATCTTAGCTCCATTTTTCAAAAAGCAATTTAAGCACAAGATGCCAACAAAGATAATTTTAAAAAGCAATAGGAAGGAGGTTCCAAAAAGAAAAGGAAAGCCTGTCAAAGTCAAGGATGTCCAAAAAATCTGAACAAACTTTTGCTTCTTCAGGTTTCCTCTTCCCGCCCTGACCATCTCTTCCATTCTCTAAGTCTGTACCTTCCTTTCTGCAAGAAATCAGTGTTTTAGTCAAATGGATTCTGAAAGTCATTCAGTGGGGGTACACTTGGCAATGGGAGCCTCTCCCTACTTTAGAAGAAATTCTTCCTTGCCCAGTAAACCAAATTTCCCTGTTTCCTGTATTTCTGGAAAAATGTTAACTTGGGTAGTCCTAGAGCAAGTACCTGCCTGCCAGCCAGATCGGGTAAGTTTTATTCATAGGTAGGTACTAGGCCATTGGTCTTGGGGCCTATATAAGGGGGTCTATATTAGATCAGCGAACGCTTAAAAAAGCGAACACTGATTGATCGACAATATGTAAGCAAAAGCTTACAATTTCGAACTGTCAGATCAGCGATTTTTTTTCCTAGGGAAAAAAATCGCTGATCCAAAACACATACACACAACACAAGCACACCAAACAAACAGAAATCCACACACATACACCTAAAATCTGACACCTAACCCTACACTAAACTATGCACACACCACTAACTATCCACTTACCTTAACCCAAACCCTAGCCCTAAGGTCCGTCACTATCGCACACTCACCTCACCCGCTCCCTAACCCTAACTCACCTAAATCCGCCCTAACCCTCATGTCCACACAATCGCACACATACCTAACCCGAGCCCTAACCCTAACTCACTTAACCCACCCTAACACTCACATCCACACAATCATGCACTTACCTGAATCCGACCCGTAACTTTCCACCACAGCACTGAAATAGATAACCAAATTCTTTCCCTAGGAAAAAATTTGAGTTTCTGTTGCTTCGATATTTTTAACTTTCACTGAAATAAGGTCGATCAATCAGCGTTCATTTGTTTTAAGCGGTTGCTGATCTAATATAGACACTATATAAGCCTAGCCAAAAAGGTACACTGGCTTTCGCCACCCAAGAAAATTATTTTCCTGTGCCCTTGTCGAGCAGAGTCACAGAAGTGATCCCTGGGGTGAATTTCCTATTTCCCATCCAGTCATCAAAATTTTTCATGAATAGTGCTAATGAGGAGCTTTGTTTGATATAGATAGGTAGTTTGTTCCATAGTATGGGAAGTCTCTGTGACAGGAATCTATCCCTCCAGTATGTTTTGTTTATTGTGGTGACAAGGTTTAGGTCCGTCGAGCATGTAGCTCGGAGAGATTGGGATTTGTTTAAGTGGAGTATGTCCAACAGCTCTGGGTTTGAAATAGCTTTGTATGTTGGACAGAGATCGCCTATGAGTAGGCGATATGCGACGGAGTAAAATTGGAGTTTTTTGAGACGGTCTGCGTAGGGCATCTGTTTGAGGCTGGTAATCCTCTTTGTGAGGTATTTCTGTGGCTTCCCAGTTGTTGTAGATGTCTTATGAGGTACATACCAAAATGGGCATTGTACTCTATAATGGGTCTGAGTGATGAGTAGAGGGGAAAAATTGCCTCTTTTTTTCCTGGATGAGAAACCTTTTGTGATGAGGTGTGCTACGTCGAAGGATTTACTGACTACTGTTGGCAATGTGATTATCAAAGAAAAGACTACTGTCCACCTGTGTCCCAAGTCTCTTATCACACTTTCGGTGTTAAGTAGACTTCTGCCTATGTAGTAGTTCATGGGTACAGAGTTTTTACCAAAAGGGACGACAGTGCACTTTTTGGTATTGAGCTTGAGGCCATGGCTTTGACACCAGGCATCTGTTTCAGTGAGACCCTTTTGTAGGATGTCCACATCGTTAGGAGTTTCGATTATGGCTCCTAGTTTGCAGTCATCTGCGAACTTCATTAACCAAATAGCCTGTACTTCAGAGAAGTAGATACCAAACTGGAGAGGAACCAGGACTGAACCTTGTGGTACTCCACTTGTCACTGGTCTGAAGTCTGATTTGGAGTCTGCTACTTTCACAGTGTGGGTTCTGTCAGTTGGCAACCCATTTTGTGATATAGGGATTTATACCTAGTTTAGTGAGTTTATCTATAATTCCAGAGTGGGGGATGGTGTCGAAAGCCTTGGCGAGATCTAGATAGGCCATGTGAACCACCTTGCCCTCATCTACGGCTTTGGTGACTGCTTCAAAGAAGTCTATCAGGTTTAGGAGACATGATCTGCCTTTTACAAACCCGAACTGGGTGTGGTCCAGAGTTTGGAGATTGCCAATGTCTTTGTTTATAAGTTCCATGGCCTTGCAGACCAGCCTTATCAGGCTAATGGGGCGATAGTTCCCGGGGTCTGTGATGGATCCCCCTTTGTGGAGTGGGATAACAGTCGCTGTGCGTCATTCAGTGGGCACAAAGCCTGAGGTGAGGCTATGATTGAACATGGTACTTGGGTGGGGTGCCAGTTTATTCTGTAGTTCATGTAGATTGCAGCCTGGGATGTTGTCAGGTCCCATGGATGCTGTGTTCCTGGCTTTGGAGAGTGTGATTTTTACCTGTGCAGCCATGATTACAGGAGCTTTGCATTCTTCCGGTATAGAGATGGACCCTTTAGGGGGTAAGAGGGGAGTAAAGTTAGCACTGAACCTATTTGCCAGGATGTTGGCGATATCAGTTGGTTTTGTATATTTAGTGCCATTGTGCTGTAACTCGGAGAAGATCTGAGTGTTGCCATTGAGATTCTTGACAGAGCTATAGAATGATTTGTGGTTGTCTTTAGAAACCGTGGCAATTGTGTTTTCGTAACTAGCTTTGGAGGATTTTATGAGGGATCTCAGCTTCTTACTGAGGCTGACCAGGGAGTTCCTCCAATCATGGGATTTTACTCTTTTTTTTTTGCAGCAGTTTCATTCTTCTGTTGCAGAGTTTGTTTATGGCAGGGGGATGGGTAGCATCTTGGTTCTGTTAGGGATAGTATGATCCATGCACTCGTGCAAGTGTTTATAAAGTGCATTTGTGTAGGATTCAGCAGTCGTACCTCTATTGTCCATCTGCATGGGTGTCATGAAGTTTTCCACTTCAGTCTTAAAGGCGTGAAGTTGGCTTTGGAGAAATTTTTTACAGTAGTTTCCCTAAAGGGGGTGGGGTCAAGAAGTGGATGTCTGGGATGATTAGCTTGTGTTCGGATCTGACCAACGAGGAATTGACCTCTGGTGTGGGACATTGGTCGCCCATGTTGGTAATGACCAGGTCTAGGATATTGCTGCCCCTGGTGGGGTTGTGGATAAGTTGATCCAAGGCGCTGGAATTTATGAATTCCAGAAAACATTGAGCAAAAGAGTTGGTACATGAGTAGTTTTCCCAGTTAATGGTGGGGTAGTTGAAATTGCCCATTATTAGGGTGTTAGGTTGTACCCTAATATTTTCCAGTGTATCAAGAAATGGAGTGGGAATCCTGGGGCATGGTGGGGCATCTGTAGCAAGCTACAATTTGGATTGTGGTCTTACCCAGAGTTAGTTGCACTTGGATAATCTCGGATGCATTATGCTGAACAACTAGCCTGGAGGTGTGGATATCCTTAATGAATATGGACATTCCTCCGCCTTTTGTGTTTCAATCCAGGTTAGGTGGCTGAAAGGTGTGGTATGGAGCCTTGAACCAGGTCTCTATCACTGCACAGATGTTGATGTTCTCCATTTTAAGTAATGCCTTGAGTGAGTGCATTTTGAGGTTTCTACTTCTAGCATTACCCTCAGATTTTGCTTGCTTGTACCTGTTGAACCTTGCCTAAAACGGCACTATAGGGGTGGCAAGAGCCTTAGTCAGTATCTTGAATCCCAAGGACGACAGGTGCAGGCCATCTCTGGCAAAGCATCGTGGTCTGTCGATCATATCATCCCAGGCAGATACTGGATCCCCTTAGAATGACACCGGAAGCTTAGCCAATTGTTGTAGTCAATCATTTTGTCCTTGTACTGTGGTATCATTCTGGGTGATGACAGGATGTTACTCAGGGCTAGGGTCATACCTGCCTGGGCTACAAGATCGGAGAGCTCCTCCATGTCTCTCTTCATGTAGTCCAGGGAGGTACGTCTCAGGTCATTCACATCACCATGGACAATGACAGAGTCATATTTGTACTTGTGAAGTGACCTGAGTGCGTGCATTATTTGGCGGATCCTGGCACCTGACAGGCAGCTGAAAGTAACTTTCTCCTTGTTTAGCCTGGTGAGTGGAACATCAGTGTGCCTGACTATAGTCACCTATGACTAGAGTGTTGGGTACGTTGTTATGCCTTATGGGCTGTGGTTGGGTGGCACACTGAATTTCTGTGCTATGTGTCATTTAGGATGTGCTGGGGGTGGCGGTTGCTTGCGTTTCTGCTTTGGAGGTCTTTGTTGCTTGGGCAGATTTTTATTGAGGTCTCTGTGAATGTATGTGTGTGTTTTGGTGGTGTAGCTTTTGAGGGACTATGTGATGAGTGTGGTGCAAGTGTTTACCCTCTCCTCTTGACTAGACAGTCCAGTCTTGGGTGAAGAGAGCTTTGCTTCCAGTTTGGCTATATAAGTGCATCTGTCACAGGTTGTAGTGTTGGGTGGTAGGAGGAGAGACTTGTCTGTGTACATGAGGCAATTGCTGCATTTCTCCAAGATGCCCAGATTCATCAGGTAGACAGGAGAAAACACCAGGAGCTGACCCATAGACATGTCTGGATAGGTGCTTATTTATTAAGTACTCAAAACTGCTTTCCTCTAGACAAGTGAGGAAAGTTGAGTGGTTTAGTAATTTGTAGCTTTAGTGCTTACAATGAGTTCTGAACAAGTGCTGAGCTCAGAGACGGATTTGAGTGCTAAAACTAAAAAACTGGCTAGTTCTAAGGGAAAATTTGAAGAGCAGACTTTATGGCGCCGGTAATATTTTAACCCTAGCTAAGCGTCGATGCATAAAGTGTATTTTTTTTTTTAATATAACAGTAGCAAATGAGCAAACTGATTTAAACAAATTAACCAATAAAAAGCTAAAACTGAGCCCTGTTCCAGCAGTCTTCGATCAGACAAGTTATAATTGCACACTCCTGCCACTCGGATGCAGGGGAACCTTCTCCAGAAAAAGATGGCCTGGATTGGTGCTCAAGTTATACAAACAAAGCTAGATTCAGCAGGGTTGAATCTAGTCTTGTGCTATAGCAAACAAGGCGTACTAATTTCAAAAAGAAACAGTTCAAATAAGCAGGCACAATAAGCCTTTAAGCAGAAGCATCCAGCTCAGAAGGGCGGCATCTACCCTCTCCTTCCATAAGAGTGCAGACCACACTTTCTTAATGTAAAATAACTGAACCTTAGCCCAAGTGCTTAAATCAGAACTAATACACTTTTAGAATAACAGATACCAAGCCTTCAATCAGCAACTCCCAACTTAGAAGAATGCAAGCTACCTATTGTGCCACAACAGTGAAGACTGCAAACCTCCTTAATGTAAAGCAACTGGTCTGAAGCCCAAGTGTTTAAACCAAAGGCTTAGAATAACAGTTACAATTTAATCAGGCTACTAACAAGCAGTAATAAATGCAGCAGAGTAAATGCAATTAAGTACTTTTAAGAACAGGCAGCAAAAGCAAAATAAAGTAGGAAGAAACACAAATACGATAAAAGCAGATGAATAAAGTGCAATTGTTTATAACAATAGAAAACAAGCAAACTGATTTAAACAAATTACTCAAATAACCAGTAAAAAAGCTCAAAACTGATGCCTGTTCCAGCAGTCTTCAGACAAATTCTAACTGCACACTCCTGCCACTAGGGTGCAGGGGGAACCTTCTCCAAAAAGGATGGCCTGGATTAGTGCTCAAGTTATGCAAACAAAGCTAGATTCAGCAGGCCTGAATATAGTCTATGCTACAGCAAACAAGATGCACCAGTTTCAGAAAGAAACAGTTCAAATAAACAGGCACAATAAGCCTTTAACCGGAAATTCCCAGCTCATAAGGGCAGAATCTAGTCTCTCCTCCCACAAGAGTGCAGACCACAAACCTTCTTAATGTAAAATAACTGGCCTGAAGCCAAAGTGCTTAAACCAGAACTAATACACTTTTAGAATAACAGACACTGAGCCTTCAATCAGCAGTTCGCAACTTAGAAGGGTGTAAGCTACCTGTGCTGCCACAACAGTGCAGACCACAGACCTTCTTAATGTAAAACAAATGGTCTGAAGCCCAAGTGCTTAAACCAACAGGCTTAGAATAACAGTTGCAATTTAATCAGGCTACTACCAAGCAGTAATAAATGCAGCAGAATAAATACAACTGAGTACTTTTAAGAAGAGGCAAAAGCAAAATAAGGTAATAAAGTAGGAAGAAACACAAATATAGTAAAAGCAGATGAATAAAGCGCACTTTTTTTGTAGTAAAGTGCAAGAAGAGAGGAAGTGGGTTGGCCTACTCAAATGTTGTCTCTATATTAAGTAGGGTGAACACTAGACTTGGGAGGGTGTCCCAGATCAAATTTACAGTAGGGACGGGCAACTGCAAAGCCATCAACTATAACACCACCACAAGAATGGGGTGGGAGGGGGAAAAACTGTTTCAGGACAGATGAGAACAGAAAGCAATGACAGAAAATATATAAAATAATTCAGTCAGGCAAAAAAAAATATTTAATTTAGGCAAAATTAAGTTAGACAGTTAAATAGACAAAAAAATAAAATACAGTAATATCTTTAAAACTTTGTTTGTACTTAACTTCAGCTTCTAATACAGTTGATTGTAGCTAGCCAAACCACTAAGGATTTTTCTCGTGCCAAAGAAAGAAGAGATCTGGAGGCTTGTGCTGGGCCTCTCCTTTCTCAATCATTTTGTCAATGTCATCATGTTTAAAATGTTATCCCTTCAGGCCCTGTTACCTGTTGTCCTTTTTCTAGCCTTCATTGTAAAGCACATATTAAAAGATGCAGACCATCACATTCCCATGGGTAAACATTTTAGATTTTTTAAGATTTTCTGCATCTTGCTTTCATTATCTGTTCTGTCTTACCCTTTGGACTATCTGCTGCTCCAAGAGTATCTACAAAGTGTCTGGTTCCAGTAATTGCTTATTGTAGATATCAAGGCATTCATTTTTTCCCAGTTGTACTAGTCCTTAGAGACTGTTCAGAATGTTCTACTTAGTTTGGGTTTTCAAGTGAACATACAAAAATCTTCTGTTATACCATCTCACAGTTTCCTGACATGTCTTTTAGATTAGGAAACAAAGCCTCAAGAACACAAAGTCTCCAAAGCGAAAAAAATAAAAACAGGTTTATTACTTTGCAAATAAACAGTATGGTACAAAAATAAACAGTTAACCAATTATTTTTTATATCACACTGTTTAGTTGCAAAGTAATAAACCTGTTTTGTTTTTTTTTTTTTTCGCTTTGGAGACTTTGTGTCCTTGAGCCTTCATTTGTTTCCTGAGTTGCAGTTTGGATGTCTTTTAGATTTGCTATATCCAGGACTGTTTGTAAGCTTCTGCTCCCCCAAGCCTTTCTGTGTTGGAGGGAAGCCTTCTAGCTTATCAGCGGGAGTGGTAGGCACTAGGTAGCCTATTTACCACAAGAGTGGTTTCTGGCCTAGAAATTGTAGTTTATTGGCCGCTTGGGCAGTTTTTCCATCTCTTTCAACTTTCTGGTTTAAAAGCCAGCGTTTGCTATTTTTTTCCCACCTTTTCTGTAACTAGTCTAGTCAAGATACAGATTTGCTGTATCCAGGACTGTTTGTAAGCGTCTGAACCCCCAAGCCTTTCTCTGTTGCAAGGAAGCATTCTAGCTTATCAGTGGGAGTGGTAAGCACTAGGTAGCCTATCTACCACAAGATCCAGGTACAGATTCTTAGTTTTATCACTCGAATTTGCTTTAATCTGTAGCATATCGGCTACTTTGAGGAGGTCTCTGCCTAACATATAAAGCTATGTTAAACCCAGAGCTGTTGGACATGCTACACCTTAAGAAGTCCCAATCCCTCCGAGCTACACGCTCTAGGGACCTAAACCTTGTCACCACAATAAATAGGACATGCTGGAGGCATAGATTCCCGTCCCAGAGATTTCCTATACTCTGGAATAAGCTACCCATCTATGTCAAGCAAAGTTCTTAGCACTCTTCAAGAAAAATCTTGATGTGTGGATGGGAAATGGGAAATACAACCCGGGGATCACTTCTGTGGCTCTGCTCGACAGGAGCACAGGAAATTAACTTTCTTGGGTGGCGTAAGCCAGGGAACCTTGTTGGCTAGGCTTACTTAGGCCCTTGGGTCGATAGCCTAGTACCAACCTGTAAACTTATGATTCTGCCCTGGGAAGAGCTTTTGTTCCTCCAGACAAGGTAGAGATAACAGTTCTTCCTGAGTTTTTCTAATCAAAACCAGGTATCTGCCAGATAATTTCTCAGGATTCAGGGATGTATGGCTTCCATGATTTTTATGATTCCCTTGGCCAGCCTTCTGTTATGAAAAATTTAGTTGTACCTCAGGTCCGTCTGGAATCAGTATCGGCACCTTTTAGTTTTCCACATCCCAGTTCTCAGGTTGTAAGTCACTTGACTGTAAATATGTAAATACTGTAAATTCTGTATTGCCATTGAAAGACAAAAAAAAAAAAAAAAAAAAATTTGCCATATTGCACTGTCTATGATGTATATTATGCATGTGATTTTCCCTGTCTGTAAAAATTTGTCTCTTGTATTTTACCTTTTACATTGTGTAACCTATTGTATTCACAACTGCTTGTGGAGCTTTTCTCCCTGGGCCTCCACTGAAGATGGGCACTTCTTGGCCCAGTGGAATTCCCCGGTAATCAAACTGAAAATAAATAAATAAATAAGATTCTGTGGTGGGTAGACACATTCTTTCAGAATCCAGGCTTCCCACTCTCCCTATAATTTCCTCTTCTTTAGTGTCTGTCACAACAGATGCTTCAGATCTGGCATGGGGAGCTGAGCTCAGTGAAGTGAAAAAGTGCAAGGTCTATGGAACAGGATAGACAAAAGTAAATGTCAGCCAGAATGATGGCAAGTATAAATGCTCTGAAAGCCCTAAAGCACCTGTTGTCTCCAGGACCTCTGCAAGTTATACAGGAAAACACCATGGTGATTTAGTAAATAAAGGGGGCCGTACTAGATCATACCCTTTTTACAGACTTGGTATGATAGCCTGAAAGTTAGCAACTGAGCATAGTTCGACACTCTGTGCTTCATACATTCCATCGGAGTAAAACATTGTAGCAGATTAGCTAAGAAGGGCCAGGACAGATCCTCACGTATGTAAACTACATGCAGGGGTCTTCTGTAAATTGATTCAGCTACTGGGAGCACCTGAAGTAGATATGCTCTCCTCCTCTCATAAAAAAAAAAGTTAAATTTATGCTTTTCCACCCTTTCCACTGATATCCAAGGTTTTTTAAAAGGTTGAGAAGTACTCCACAAAGATAGTGGTGTGGACTCTTTTTGCCCAGACAACACTGGTTGTTCCTTCTTTTGAAACTAGCTAAGGGCGATTACCAAAAGCTTCTTTGTAGACTGGGTTTATTTACATGAGACAGTGGTTTGCTTGATATACCCCAACCTGAAATCTCTGCAACTGACTGTACAGACAGAAAAAACACAGCATGCCTAAAAGGTATCAACATTCCTTGGACCTGTAGCAAGTACTGCAGCTAAAAAACTGTATCTAGAAAATAATGTATGGTCATGTGGAAAAGATTTTCTAGTTAATGGCATTCCGAGGATCAGGACCTTTTATGTCCGACTGCTTCAGGTTTCTAATTATTTGTACGAGTTATTGTTCTCTGGCCTTTCTTACCCTTCTGTCAAGATTTATCTGTCTGCCATCTCTGCTTGTTTGCCCTTGGATTTCCCCACCTTTCTTCTATCCCCAGGTCAAGCAGTTTTTGAAAGGAGTTTTGCACATCAATCTACTTAGAAAACTGGTAGCTCCTCCTTTGGATCTGAATTTTGAGCTTGAGAAACTTACTTTTTCCATTTGAATAAACTCATCAGGCTGAATTAAGGTTCTTAACATGGAAGACTCTTTTTCTTATTGCTCTGAATTATGCTACAAGATTATCTGAGTTGCAAGCTCTTATAAGTGTCAGCTGTACCTCATTTTCTACAAGGACATGGTTTCTTTAAGAGCTAAGCCTAGTTTGACTAAAGTAGTTTCAGAGTTTACTTTGAAGCAGTATATCAGTCTCCCTGTCTTTTTCCCAGAGCACAAAACATGGTATAAAAAGAAATCTTCATAGTGTGGAATTCCACAGCAGGCAACTCCCTAGACAAAACTCGGTACTTCAAGAAAACCAATCAGCTGTTTGCCTCCTGTGAAGAGCAACAAGTGTCAAATACTCTTTCTAGATGGTGATCTTATGCTGCTACATTTTACTATTTTTACCATAGCAGACCACATCCAGGCAGGGTTAGTCCATTCCACGAGGGTTTGCTTTCTTCTGTAGCTTTCTGGAATGGAGTCAGCTGGATGTATTCTAGTGGCATCAACTTGACCTTCTGTAACAGACTTTACAAAGCATTGCTAATTGGATTCCTTTGCTAGATCTGAAACAGACTTTGCTAGGGCCATTCTTCAGTGGCTGCTGTATTCTTATTGTACTTCCTCCTCCCTTTTTTGGTTTCAGAGTTATGGTACTCCACCCAATAGCTTAAGCTGTTGCGACAGTGATATGTAGTACAACATAACATCAGATATTCTAATAGATGATTGTTGCAGTAGCCGTCCCTTCTTTCCAGCCCTTCTTTAGTTTGTATTGTCAGGGTGTAGGTGTATGTACTCCTGTGTATGTACTTACTTTTTTTTTTTTTTTTTTTTTTACAATTCCTACCATTTTTCCTTTAAGGGCTTTTGGTGCTCTAATTGCTTTTTATATGGCGCTCTGATCAAGCTCCTAGCAGTTAAAGTGCATGTAATGCACCCTTTATCTTAGATAATCTGGCTGGCTGCTTATATCCATAGCAGGATATAACCTGAATAGCTTAGGCTACTGCAGCAGTGATCTATTAGAACCTTTACTGCTATGGAAGTTTACTTGCACAACTGTATTTTCTTGTTTAAACATTGCAGAATTTTCATTTTGATTATTTTATTCTTGGTGTACATTTTCTTTGTATATTTTGGTTACCCAGTGGACCACTTCGTTTTTTGATTTTGTTGCACATTGAAAACAATTAGTTAAAAGAAATCTGGGTAAAAAGATTCCTTTAGATGGTCAGCATTAGCCTTTGTTCTCCATTTCATCTTGCTGTTCTATTACTGGCCCCATAGTTGCACTTGAGAATTGTTCTCCATTTCATCTTGCTGTTCTATTACTGGCCCCATAGTTGCACTTGAGAAATGTTTAGCTGGATAGTGGCTTGCTTTATCTTTGGTCTTTTCTTTCAAAGGTTCTTAATTTCCAATTGACAAATCCTAAGCATATCTTCAAGAAGTTGTTGAAACAAAAAATGTTCTTCAAATAATATCTCTGTAAAAGTAAAGTATAACACACAGATTTAAATCCACTTGTCTCGTCTTAATCCTAGTCAGAGTTTTTTTACATTAAAGCTGTAGATATTTTTGTGCCAATGCACCCTACAACCGTTGTTGTGGAGGCACTCGCGTACAGCCAGCATTGGTAGGACTATTCATTTCCTCTTGCCACTTCAGTTGCTTTGCATTTTGTATGAGTGTTTAGAATAACTTCAGCTGAATAGTGCCTCATGCTTATTGGTTTCTTTAGAAATCTTCATTCAAATGTTTAGAAATTCAAATGTGTGATTTGTAGTATGCTATCCATTGTTACCACCATTTTATAACGGTTTACTATTTTTTAACTCTTTGAAAATGGGTGACGGGGCTTTTTTTTGAGGGGGGGGTAGACTCAGAAACTAAACTCTGCCACGGTGAATTGGCAAAGGATGCTGTTGAAATCTGAAGAAACAATCTTGTACTCTGAGGATACTGCTTTTTAATGACTGGGGCACAGTTATTTTTCTAAATGACCAAAGTTCTCTTCACTGATATTAGTGCTGGCAAAAGGCAATACCTTAACACCTTTGCCAGTATCTATTGTCCTCTGGCACCATGCTAGGTGTAAAGGTTTCAGGATTGCCTGAGCCTAGTGCCTCAGTTCTTTCAGTCTTGCATCCCTTTGTTTAATTTGGTCTATGATTTGGTTCAATTCTCCTTTGACTGATTATCTTCTGCTACCAAATATGTTGATATTCAAAAGACACACTGAAATAACAGGGACTTCAGTATAACCAAGGTAATTACTTATGTCAGTGTGTGGATAGAACACCAAGACATACATTTTTGAAGGAGTCTACTAAGATTCCAAAATGAAAATGGGGAACAAAAATCTCTATCTGCCATATCTAGTCATAATGAAGATTTCTGAGGCACATTCATTCTTTTTTCCCTCAGGATCCTTTCTAAACCTTTTCTTCTCAGGATTTGGGGTGTTCACCAGAACACATTTAGTTTATGGATGCTTCGAATTGTATGAATTTTTCATCTAGACTGAAGGAAATTCCTCGTCACCTGAAAGAGTTGGAGAAATTGAGTCTTCCTGATGCTAAGTGGATGGTGCTAGCACTTTATTGCACTTTTTATTAAAATATTTTATTGATCAGCAACATATAACAATTTTACAATATGGTCCTATCAGTTACAGTAGCATACCACTAGATAATGACTATAACATTTCTAATTGTTCTTGCGTTATACGTTATGCATTTGTACATCAGATATACACATTACTATGTCTCATGTTGAACACCAGTATACTTGTGACATCAATTCCATTTTTTCATTTGTATCTTACTCTGTACCTGTCAGCTCTTTCTTCTTTTTTTTTCATCTTTCTGTTGTCATTGTTACATATTTCGGTAGGTGGTGGCTCTCTAGATTTCAGATTTCAAGTAATTGCTTTTTCGTTGTAATCATTAGTAAATTTATTAAAGGTTGATTATACTTGGTTTGCATCAATGTAGGATCCCGATGTAATCAAAACTGTTCCTTCGCTACTTTTACTTTTTTCCAGATTTGCTTACTAGATTTTCTAATTCCCTTTCCCATCTTTTTAACTGATTACACTCCCAAAACATGTGATACCATGTTCCTTTCTTCCCTGTTGTACACTTCCAACATCGGCCACCCACTCTGGGATACATTTTAGATAAGCAGGTGTTGTGTAAAAGTACTTATGGAGACATTTCCATGCAAAAAATGCAAAGCTTCCTGGACTTGACATATCCAGGGGCCCTACATGGTCTTCCCAGTGTTGCATTGCCATCTGCCTTTCCAGCCACCTGCCCAGAACTCTTCCCAAGTTCTTTTGTTTGTCATAAGATCATAGGAGGTTACTAGGCTAATGGACCTGGGGCCCTTACAAGCCTAGCCAAGAGTTTATCCCCAAAAAGAAACCTCAGTCAGTACCTGTCGCCCCTGTCAATTAGGGACACAGGTGATACCCTGGGACGAATTTGTGGTTTTCCGTCCACTCATCAAGGTTGTGCTTGGAGGGTCAGCGAGGTGCTCTGTTTGATGTGTATGGGAAGTCTATTACAGAGATGGGGCAGCCTCTGGGAGACAAACCTGTCTCTCCAGCAGGTTTTGTTAATGTCACATATTAGGTTCAGGCCTTTTGAACGGGTAGTGTGTGAGGAGTTAGACTTACGGATGTGGAACATCTTTAGTAGGACAGGGTCAGAGATTGCCTTGTAAGCGAGACACAGATCACCCCTGAGCAATCTGTATGATACTGAGTAGAGTAATAGTGATTTGAGCCTGTTTGCATAGGACAGGTGTTAGAGGCTATGGGTTCTCTTTGTGAGGTATTTCAATGACCTTTCCAGTTGTTGCAGATGTTTGGAGAGGTGCATCCCAAACGGGGCATTATACTCCATTATTGGTCTAATGAGGGAGGAGTATAGAGAGGTAATAACCTCCTTTTTTTCTGAATGCAATCCCTTTAATTATGAGATGAACCAAGTAACAGGCTTTTCCGACCACTGCCGCTAGCTACATGATGGTCGAATGTTGTGAAGTTATCAACCTAGGTACCCAGGTCTCTCACTACAGGTTGTGTGCTTAGGTGGTTGATGTGGTAATCAGTAGAGGTTGTGTTTTTGCCGAATGGTATGATGCATGTGTTTGCATTTAGCTTGAGGTCATGAATTTTGAATCAGTAATTAGTTGCGGTGGAGACCCTGTTGCAGTATGTTAACATCATTTGGGGAGTTAGTAACAGCACCCAACTTATAGTAGTCAGCAAACTTGGTCATCCTCTGGCCTGTGGTCTTTGCCTGTACCTCCGAGAAATAGATGCCAAACATTAGGAGTCATAGGACAGATCCCTGGGGAACTCCACTAATGACTGGTCTGCTGTCGGAGGTGGAAGTGCCTATTTTGACTTGAGGGTCCTGTCGGTGAGCCAGTCGTCCACCCCCCTGATGAGGTAGAGATTTATGCCAAGTTGTGTTTGCTTTTCGATGATGCCCAAGTGTGGGGGTTTGTGTCAAAGGCCTTGGCCAAGTCGAGGTAAGCTGTTATGTACTGGTTTTCCCTCATCCAGGTCCTTGGTGACAGTCTCAAATAAGTCAACCAGGTTCAACAGGCAAGATCTGCCCTTGATGAATCCGAACTGGGTGGGGTCAAATGCTTGGAGATTGCCTATGTCCTTGTTTATGAGATCCATAAGAATACGCTCCATGGCTATAAAGATCAGACTTGCCAAGCTAATGGGGTGATAGTTTCCCGGGTCAGTAGTGGCATCACCTTTGTGCAAGTTGATGACAAAGACAGTTCTCCACTCTGCTGGAATGAAGCCAGTACTTAGGCTGTGGTTGAATAGGGTGCTCAATGGCGAGGCAGTTCTTGCTGGAGATGTTGCAGAATACATCCTGGGATACTATCAGGTCCCATGGAAGCTGTGTTTTTTGCCTTGGATAGGGCCTGTAACACTTGATATATGGAAATGTGAGGTGTGCGACAAGTATCTGGGATTTTGAAAGGGCCTTTGGAGTGTGAAGTTTGTGCTGAACCGGTCTGCTAGCAGGTTGGCTAAGTTAACAGGATCAGTGTAAGTGATACCGTTAAGTACTAATTCGGAACAAACCTGGGCTTTGCCACGGAGGTTCCTGACGTAATTGAAGAAGACTTTATGGTTTCCCTTTGTTATGGAGGCTAGTTTTGATTCTTAATTGGTCTTAGAGGTTTTGACTAATGATCTAATTTGCTTGTTTAGGCTAAGGAGAGAGTTTTTCCAATTTGGAATTTGTTCCCTTTTACTCTTAGACAATGGTTTCTTCCTTTTGTTGTCAAGCCTGTTGATAGAGGATGTTCACCAAACAGGTTTGTGTTTCCTTGAGGAGCAGGTTTTAGTTCTGTTGGGTATGGCTGAGTCCATGCAGTTGTACAGGTGCTTGTAAACTGCATTGGCATACTGTTCATCATAGTTGTCTGCATCCTCTGGGGGGGGGGGGGTGAAGCTACAGATACCCTCCCCTAGGAGGTTGTAGTCGGATTTTGAGAAATTTTCTAGCTTGATTTCAAGGGAGGGAGGATTGGGAGATAGAAACTTCGAATAAGACAATCAGATAATCTGATCTAACCAGGGAAGTACATACTATGGGAGTGGTCACTCATGTTGGTGAGTACCAAGTCCAGAATGTTATCTTCCCTTCTGGGGGATGAGATGAGCTGGTGCATTAGAACTGATGAAGTCGAGGAATCGTTGACAGTGCATTAGTGTAAGAATAGTTCACCCAGTCTATGGTGGGTCCCTTATAATTTTCCACTATAGCCTTATGTGATCTATTTTAGATGCTTTAGAGAAGTTTGTTCTGTATTCTGTCAATAACTCTATCAGTTTGGTCCTTTTTTTCTGTGGAGTGCCATTAAGCTGCCTTCTTTCTAGCCTTTCTTGCTGTAGAGCCATGCGTTTAAAAAAAAAAACTTGTTTCCTCAAACTAAATTCTTCCAAAACTCTATTCACTTCCTTCAAAAATGTCCCTCTTATTTAATTTGCTCCCTGTATTGTGGTTTAATATCTAATTTCCTCCTCCTCCTCACTACTGTGTTATCCTTGTCATCTAATTTATTTGTCTGGGGTTCATATATGAGCCAATATGAATATCCATTTTTTTCACTTTCTGGCTCTGTTATATTCAGAGTGCATTCATAAATGAAATTATCTAATATTATCCTACATTTTGACAACAAAAACTCCAGTCTCCAATTTCTCGCGTGAAACCCTCTGATTTTCCAATATTCACTTCCATCTGGGATTATATCCTTCATTTTTGTATAACACAACTTATTTGAGTTGCATGGTAGTAAAATTCCAAGTCTGGGAGTCCTAAACCACCCTGTTCCACTAGTTTCCCACTTTACTCTTGGTGGTTTCCCATTCCATATAAACTCTTGTAATTCCTTATTGATCCTCTCTCATACTATCTTTTCAGGCTTTTTATAACAAGCTTGTCCAATATATAACACCTTTGGTACCAGAAACATTCCAGTTGTTTGTATCTTATTGTAAAATCCTTAGTCAACATCTTCCATCTTTTAATTTTCTGCATTATTTTCACCTGTGTTTCATCCAGCATATCTTGTGCTGATTGGTCTGTCTCAAGCCAAGCTCCCAGGTATTTCATTTTTGATGACCCCATTGAAATGGATAGACCAGTACTAGTTTACACATGGGTGCATAACTATGCTTTAGTGTGGTATTCAAAGTCATTGCACAAATGCAGTATAGTTATTTGTGATGTTTGCGAGTGAGCATCGCTAGGTCATGATTCATAAAGGCCATTTATGGTAATGCAGAATGCCTGTGATTTAGTGTAAGCAAATGAAGTTTAATGAGATGTAAATGAAAAATTGTGTAAAGTGACATATGCTGAAGTGTTCTTATGATTTATAGTCCAATAGGTGTCATTTGCACATCTGTTCTTAAAAACATTGCTGCTTGATGTTCTTCATCTCACATTGCAGCAGTCCTTACTTATGGGTAGTCCGCTGTCCTCGGTCGGCCCGAATACCAAAGTATAAGGCTGACGTCGGTCATGGGCGCCTAGATCTGACATCAGAGCGTCAGGGTATAAAGGCGCATGACCGACGTCATATCCTCAGTCTTTTTTGCCGCATGGTCCGATGCAGAAGCAGCGTTGCAAGTGACGTTCGGCGTTCTGAAATTTTTCGTTTTCGGAGTTTCAGACCGATACCAAGTTGGGCTAAGTACCCCGTTGGGGAATATTTTTGTTTTTTCTTGCCTCAGTTACTTACCGGATGTCAGAAAAAGTGAATAATTGTATTTCTTGTGGGAAACAGATACTGCATAGGGATTACCACTCGCTTTGTATTCCTTGTTTGGGACCGGAGCACGACGCAGTTGGGTGTCGGTTTTGTGCTAGGTTTAATAAGCGCACTATAAAACGGAGGTTAGATTGCGCTAGGTTAGTCTTTGGCAAGAGGTGTAATTATAATATGCCGTCGGATGTTCCGACGCCTGCTTCTACTAAGAAGCGCAAAGACAAATCTTTAAAGCCTAGGCAGGATGATTCGTCCGTTTAGGACGCCGTACCTTTTGAAGCTACAGCTGAACAGGTGGATCCGGCTGAAGTTTCTGTTGAGTCCCAGGGGGACACTTTGATTTTACAAGATGTGGCCTCTCAGGAGGCAGGTCAGGCTGAAGGGGCCTCTCAGGTTACTATTCTCCCTTCTATGCCTAAGGTGGTTAGGCCTTCTGCTTCTGTTTCTAAGGCTCCTTCTAAGGGCAGGTCTGTTTTGCCTTCCTCTGGTGTCAGTTCTGGTTCTTCAGGGTCTGTGCCTAAGAAGCACATGCTTAAAATGGCAGAGGATTTGATTACTTTAATTAGAGGTTCTATGCCCCCTCCTGATAAGAGGCCCAGGATGGAGCCAGAGTTGGAAAGTTTTGAGCAGGCCTCAGATGATTCAGAGTCTTCTGCTGAAGACATTCAAGATTTCCCTCCTTATTCTGATTCTGATGCAGAGGATTCCACTCCTTCTGCTTCTCCTCCAGAGGATTTTTCATTTTCAGAAACTCTGAATTCCATGAGGGAGCATTTTAAGTGGGAGGGACAGGATTACTCTGATTCACGGAAGAGGCTTAGGGAGTTCTTGTTTTTACCACAGCATAGACCCTTAGCTATACCTCCGGTTTTGGATGTTGTTTCAGATGTTTTCTCGGAAGCTTCCCTTAATCCAGATTCTGTGCCTCCTGCCCCAGTTAAACCGGACAGGTATTACAGGGTGCCTGAGGCTCATAAATATCTGTATAAGAGTCCTAGGGCGGACCCAGAAACTATTAGTCAGGGGCCTAAGGGTGTTAGAGCCTCTGTTGTTAAGAATCCGGTTCCTCTGGATAAGGAAGCCAGAGCTTTGGATAGATGGGGTAAGAAGGTGTATACCTCTTCTACTTTAGCAATGAGAGCTTTGAACTGCCAGTTTCATATGTTGAAGTATCAGAATTTCCTCCTTTCTCAGCTAAGATCTAAAGTGGATGCTTTGGCAGAGGGCATAGAGTGTAAAGAGTTGCAGGATTTAGTGCATGTTTCTGAACAGGTGGGTAAGCACTCTTTGCAAGTGGTTTTGATGCTTTACAGGCTTCTTCTAGGGTGGCTGCCACTGGTTCAGTTATTCGTAGGCACGCCTGGCTTAAGGATCAGAATTTGTCTGAGCATGTTAAGTCTAGAATTCTGGATGCCCCTTTACAGTCTGAAGTTTTGTTTGGTCCTCCTGTGGAGTCTGTCTTAAAGAAAATGGAAGACCAGGCTAAGTCTATGCAGACTGTTAAAGATTTTTTGCAGGTACAACCTCCAAAGTTTAGTAGAAATTGGCCTACTAAGGGGTGGACGTACCCTTCTTCTGATTCTCAGTCTAGGGGTAGATCTAGGCGTGGTAGGGGCAGAGCTCAGAGTATCTTCAGGCCGAGACAATGGAGTTCGCCTGCTCAATCTGCTGGTGAGGGCAGGGGCCAGTCCTTTCGTAAACAGGCCCAATGACCTGCATTTTCAGCTGCCAGACTCTTCTTGCCTGGCAGCTCCTTTGGGAGGAAAGTTGGCTCTTTTCAAGCAAAATTGGCATTTAGTCACCCAGGACAAATGGGTATTAGACATTATAAACCGAGGTTACAAGTTCTATTTCCACACCATGCCTCCTTTCAAAGGCATGCCAGACGTCCCTCCTCGGCAAAGGATAGAGGCTCACAGACAAATTTCTTTACTTCTTCAAATGGGAGCTATACAGCCAGTTCCTCTGTCAGAAGTGGGCCTAGGATTTTATTCTCGCCTGTTTCTAGTTCCAAAGAAAGGGAACACGTGGAGACCAATTTTGGATTTATCTATCCTCAACACTTACCTGGACATTCCAAAGTTCAAGATGCTGACTTTACAACAACTTTTACCTCTGTTGGGGAAAGGATCACTGGATGGTTACTCAGGATCTCAAAGAGGCTTACCTTCATGTTCCTATCAGGCCCAGTTGCAGGAGGTACCTGCGTTTTCGGGCTGGAAATTTACATTATCAGTTCTCTGCATTGCCCTTTGGCTTATCTACTGTGCCCAGAGTGTTCACAAAGGTTCTGGCTCCAGTGATAGCATTTTTCAGACTAAGAGGAATACAGATTTATCCTTATTTGGACGACTGCCTGATTATTGCACAAGAAAAGGACAAACTTCTTCATCATCTACAGTATGTGATGGCAGTGTTAAGATGCCTAGGGTATTCTGTGAACGAAACAAAGTCCAGTCTAGTACCCTCTCAGGACATGTGCTTTCTGGGTGTGAGACTGAATACAGCTTCCCAGATGGCCTTTTTGACCCCGGACAAACAAAGAAGCCTTTCTCTATATTTCCCGCAAATGTCTCTACGGTCCAGGCTGACTGCAAGGACAGTCCTTCAAGCCTTGGGGTTCATGGCATCTTGTATTCTGGTGCTTCCCAATGCCAAATTGCATATGAGGAAGCTTCAATGGTATCTCAAAAATGTGTGGACACAGCACTGCCAAGATCTAGACACTGTCATTCAGATAATACCTTGCATTCAGAAGGAGTTTTTGTGGTGGGCTCAGGAATGTCACCTAAACAAGGGACTCTCTGTGACCCGGCCAGAGGCGAGTCAGATTCTAACGACAGATGCCTCGGACAAGGCTTGGGAGCACACCTCAATGGAAAATGGGTGCAAAACACGTGGCCTGTCAAACTCCAACATTTGCATATCAACTTGAAGGAAATGTTAGCAGTCCAGTTTGCATTGATGGCTTTCAAAGATTTACTTCACCCAGGGCAGGTGTTGATTCAAACAGACAACACTACTGTCATGTGGTACATCAACAAGCAGGGGAACCCATTCTTACCCTCTTTGCAGGCAAGCGATGATTCTGTGGGAAACTGCTCTCAATCTACACCTCAATCTTCAGGCAAGGTTTCTACCAGGAGCACAGAACTCCTTAGCAGATGTATTGAGCAGACAAATAGTGGATCCTCACGAGTGGAAATTGGATCCTCATGTATTTCAACAGTTGACAGTGTTATGGGGAACTCCAGACATAGATCTGTTCGCTTCTCCACTAAATTACCAGTTGCCAAAGTTTTGCACAAAATGTTTCATCACACAGCTTGGAAGGTGGACGCTCTATCATTCAGTTGGAACAATCTGCATGTATATGCCTTTCCACCTCTGCCTCTTCTTCCCAAGGTACTTTTGAAGGCCAGACAAGACAAGCCAACCATGATTTTGATAGCACCGGATTGGCCTCGACAACATTGGTACCCACTACTGAGGAGTTTAGTACGAGAACCTCCATGGCCTCTGCCTTTGATTCCGCACCTTTTGTCACAAGAGGACACTCACTTCCTCAATGTCAGGATTCAGTCTCTGCATCTAACAGCCTGGCATATTCTGTTTTAGACTCTGGAGGGTCTCAGCTTCCACAACAAGTTTTGAATGTTATTTTGGAGGCCAGGAGGCCTAGTACCAGGAAAGTTTACGCTGATAAATGGAGGAGATTTTTTATTTGGAGCAAAGGAAAGGACCTTGATGTCTCCAAACCTGATTTAAGTGTTGCTCTTCAATATCTTACTGAGCTATTGGACAAGGGTTTGTCTTTCTCCTCAATAAAGGTTCATGCTGCAGCCATTTCTGCTCACTATGATTGTGACCCTCCTTTATTCTCTCATCCTTGGTTTAAGCAATTTCTTAGAGGGGCAAAGAATATAAGACCCCCACGTAGAGCTCCTACTCCTGCTTGGGATCTCAATTTTGTGTTGGAAAAACTTACTCTACAACCTTTTGAGCCTGCAGCTACTGCCGAGTTATGACTGCTTTTTTGTTGGCCATTACCTCTGCAAGAAGGGTTTCTGAATTACAGGCCCTCATGGCAGTGGAGCCTTTCCTGATTTTTCATAAGGATAGGGTATCTTTGCGTACTAATCCTTGCTTTATGCCTAAAGTGGTTTCTAGTGTGGCCTTAAATCAAACTATTCATTTGCCTACTTTTTATGCAAACCCCCAAAATAAAGGGGAGAAAATTTTGCATACTTTGGATATTCATAGGCAGTTGCGTTATTATTTGAGCAGAACCAAGGAGTTCAGACAGGCTCAGCAATTGTTTGTTTCTTTTGCTTTGGGTTCACAGGGTAAACCTGTTTCAAAACAAACTATTTCTAAATGGATTGGGTTTTGTATTTCTTTCTGTTACTCCCATCATGGTAAGGAGATTCCTGCTGGAATCAGGCCTCATTCCACTAGGGCTACTGCTACTTCTACGGCCTTTCTAAGGGGGGTAGCTACAAAAGACATTTTGGAGGCAGCTACTTGGAGTTCAGTGCATACCTTTTCTAAACATTACCACCTTCCTCTTTATTCTAAGTCTAGGGCTGGATTTGCCACTGCAATTTTACAGGGCATTTTAGCGGCCCCTAATGCTTTATGATTTTACCATCCTCCCTTTCCCGTTGCTTTGGGATTCTACCCATAAGTAAGGACTGCAGCAATGTGAGATGAAGAACATAGTACAGTTTTGTACCTACCATAAATGTAGATGTTCGAAGATCCACATTGCTGCAGTCCAATCTACCCTCCCTCCTTCCCCACTGTAGTTTGACTTGGTGCTATGCTTTAGGTGATGGTTGTTGTTGGGCATGTTTTTGGGAGGTATTCTGTTTTTGGCTGTGGCCTTTCTGGTTTGGCCTTCTGACATCTGGGGCAAGAAAAGACTGAGGATATGACGTCGGTCATGCGCCTTTATACCCTGACGCTCTGATGTCAGATCTAGGCGCCCATGACCGACGTCAGCCTTATACTTTGGTATTCGGGCCGACCGAGGACAGCGGACTACCCATAAGTAAGGACTGCAGCAATGTGGATCTTCGAACATCTACATTTATGGTAGGTACAAAACTGTACTTTTTGCATGTACTTTGCAATCCCCAAACCATATATCCACAAGTTCTTACATAACCCAAAATGAATTTCCTGCAGCCCCCCTTCAGTAATTTGAACAAGTATAAACAAGTACTTCAGTTGACACCAAAATGAAATATATCCCCCAGCGATCCATTCAGTAGGTTGACCAAGTACGCACAAGCACTTCAATAATACCTAATGGAACATTTTCTTCAGCAACCCTTTCAGTAGTTTGTCCATGTATACAAAAGCACTCAAATAATAAAATTAAGTGTTTTCATCTCCTTTTAGCTCTGCATAAATCCAGTTAATCTATGGATTTGAAGTAGTTAACTTCATTTGATCAGCAACCTGTGGGTTTCGGATCTGATACGGATCCAAGCCGGCAGTATACCAAGCAAAAGATACAAGCTCCAAGTTCCTCCCCCCCTACCCATACTACACTGCAACCTCCTTCCAATCCCCAGATCTCGTTGCCGAGGCTTCGCCAGCACAGGATTTTTGAGCTCCAGGCAAGTTGTCAGGGTTTTTCGAAATTTGGTCTGTGTGTGCCCCTTTTGATATTTCTAGTAATAAATATTAGTTCACCCCTCACTATGGGTTTCCATTATCACTAGTTATTGTTTTTTTGTAGTTTGAAAGTTAACTTTCTGTTAGTGTAGGCCCCCCTTCCCACCCATAGAGTGTGTGTGTTCCCTTAATATGTCGGAAAGTCAGAAAGTGACTCTCTCTCAGTGCACAGAGTGTGGCCACAAGCTGTCACCAGCCGATGGACACACTCTGTATGTAGTTTGCTTGGGGGGTGTCCCATTTGTCATCCGGCTGCAAAATCTGTGCGGCCTTCAACCCCCGAGCCCTGCGGGATCGCAGGAACAAGTTAATTCTGGCGGGTCTTCTATCCACAGAATTCTGCTGCTGCTTCACCAGCCATGGCTGTGGCTGTCCAGGCTTCAGGCCCTCCTCCCCTGTCCTGGACTCACCCTCCAGCCTTACCACAGGGAGAGAGAGGCCTAGAAAACTAGAATAAAAGAGAAACACAGGGAGACAGAGAGACATTCAGAGAAAGAAAAAGATGAAGATAGAGAGAAGGGCCACAAGCAGCAGGCCAAGTTGGATCCAACGGCCCCTCCCGCTAAGGTGATTTTGTCTCCTGTGAAAGTTACCAGGCCATCCTCTCTTCGGCTCCGTTCCCATTTTTCTCCAGAGCCGGAGGAGGAGGCTAGACCACCCTCGAGGTCGTCTTCGCGTCTGCTCTCCCGGCCAGCATCGGTGGCGTCCTCTAGATCGGCTCGGAGAATCTCTGAAGCAGACATGGATCGGATGATGGGAAGGTTTCTACAAACTCAACTGCCGATGGGGGTGTTGCTGGCCCCCCCCCTTCCGGTGCAGGGAACTCGGCTCCATTTTTCATCCCGATAGCTCCTTCTCTGATTCACCATTGGATATCGGATTCTATGGATCCGAGGAGTCCCGGAGTCAGGGGGTCGGCGCTGATGGTACCTTCGGCCACAACGCTGGCCATGCCCTAGAGTCTGTTGGATCCGCTTTCGGACTTGAACTCTCGGAGCCGAGAGTTGGGCGTGAGATCCAAGGGGATGAGTGTGTCATCGGCTCTGTTGTGGTCAGAGCATACCATCCCTGTGGGTCCAGCCATTCCAACTTCGGCTCCGATCCCTTCGTCGGATCCGAGGGTCTCTGCTACCAGTTTAAGGGAGGCCGGTTCTCCCTCGGCATTTGTCGTTGTGGAGAGGGTTCTCTCTGAAGGATCGAGACCCCTCACTCTGTCCTCTGGGTCAATCCCTGCTCCCTCGCAGCTGGGCTTGTCTTCCGTCATCCAGTCCCCCCAGGGACAGCCTGTGTTTATTGCGCCCCAGCCAGTTCCCTTGGAGGAACATGAAACAATTTGTGAGCCCTCCCCGGATAGTCCTCCCAAGGAGGTCCCTCACAAACGCCAGTGTAAAAGGAGGCACTTGGACTCCCCCGAGTCCCTCACTGAGGATACCAACTTGGAGGAAGGGGAAGGTTCCCCCAAATCACCCCCCAAAGACGTCTCCTTTGGCGATATTATGGAAATCCTTCACCAGCGGGGGGGTGGTCCACCCAAAAACCTTCCTCTTGACGAGTCTGTATTCCTGGAGGCGTTCGACACAGGCCCATCTACCTCTTGGGTGCCCCCCCCCCCCATGCCGACCCTCTGGTGGACCTTATCACCACCAGAGCTTGGAAGGAACCGGACACTGTGGAGCCAATACCCAAAAGGCCTGACAAAATATTGAGCCCACCGGCAGATAGAGCTTCTTGGAACAAAGGTTCCGCGGTTGATGCCATGGTGGTGGCGGCGGCCACAAAAAAGGAACTAGCCCAAGAAAATTCCTCGGTCCACCCCCCCAGACAAGGAGTCCAGGGCTATGGACCGTCTTGGAAAGCGGACTTTTGCTTCAGCTACCTTTACTATAAGGGTGCTGAATTACTTGGCCCACATAATTCGACTGCAGTGGGACCTAGTGAAAAAGTACGCTGAGTCTCCCCCGGAGTCCATGTCGGCCGAGGATAAACGGACCATTTCAGCTCGTATGGCCACTCTAAAGTCTGTGTCCAATATGTCCATGCGTTTGCTCTCTCATGCCACCGAGGGAGCCGCTAGGGCTAGCGGGTCAGGCATCGTCTTAAGGTGTCACGCCTGGCTCAGTCTTTGCGATTTCTCAGAACCCTTCAAGGCATCTTTCGTTAACGCACCCTTTGATGGCTCGACCCTGTTCGGGAAGACTGTCCGAGATATGCTTGTCCAGAGCGAGAAAGATGGGAAAACGCTGTCAGCCGTCGGGATCCACTTCTCTAACCCTCAAAGGTCCTTTTCCAGGAACCAGCGAGGGCAAAAGAAGCTGTGCTTCCGGAAAACTCAGCAGTCCCGGAACGCTCAGGACTCCTTCTCCCCCCAGAGGCAGAGGGGGACCAAAGAATTTCTGGTCACGGGAACCTTTTTCAGATCAACCCGCGTAGCAACCCTGAGGGGTTGCCCGACTGCTCCTTTCTGGAGACAGTCGGGGGGCGTTTTTCGATGCACCTAGCCCAATGGGAGTCCATCACAACAAGTCGCAGGGTGCTTCGAATAATATCCAGAGGCTATTCTGTTCCCTTCATAAACAGGCCCCCTTACACAAGACGCCTCCAGGATGTCCCACCCGCTTAGAGGGAGGCCGCGGCCTTGGAAATGCAAAAGCTGCTAGAAAAAAAGAGCCATTCAGCAAGTGCCCCCAGACCAGTCTGGATCAGGCATCTATTCCAGGTTCTTTTTGGTGCCAAAAAAGATGGGGGACCTAAGGCCAATTCTCGACCTATCAACAGTGAACCTGTTTGTTGCCAAGGAACCGTTCCGGATGATCACGCTTCAATCCATCCTGCCCTTCCTGCAGGAGGAAGACTGGTTGTACTCGATAGACCTCAAGGATGCGTACTACCATATTCTGATGGACAGGCGATCCAAGAGGTTCCTCCGCTTTCGGCTAGGGGCCAGTCATTATCAATTCAGGGTCCTACCCTTCGGTCTCACCACAGCCCCCAGGGTGTTCACCAAGGTCATGGCAGTTGTAGCGGCCCACCTGAGACTTTAGGGCATTCAAGTCTTCCCGTACTTGCACGACTGGCTCCTCACTGCCCCCACCAGGCATCTACTCTTACTAGCCAGAGATTTCTTTCTCCGGATATCACCTTGGCTAGGGATTGCCATAAATCTCAGGAAGTCTTCCCTTCAGCCTGTTCAAGTGTTAGACTTCATAGGGGCGAGAATAGATTCTCTTCAGTCCAGGGCATTCTTAACACCAGACAGACTACACAGCCTGGCTCTTCACGTGTTAGCGCTTCTGCAGTCCCCTGCACCCCCTGCAGAATTAGTCCTGAGAGCCTTAGGGTCCATGGCAGCAGCTATCAACCTGATCCCTTGTGCTCGTCTGCATATGAGAATTCTACAGTGGACGTTGCAAGTTCAGTGGTCAATTCTTCATTAACCTCTAGATTTTCCGATCCCTCTGAGCAGAGTGTGCAGAAATTCTCTCACCTGGTGACTCCATACCCGGAATTTGCAGGAGGGACGTCCCTCTATTGCGCCCCCAACCCCAAGCCACTGTGACCACGGATGCCTCCCGCCTAGGGTGGGGGGCACTGTTCGGGCAGGACTGTTCAAGGCACGTGGACTCAAAGCGAGACCATTCTGCATATAAATGTTCTAGAGATGAGAGCAGCCCTTTTAGCATTGCAGGCCCTTCATGCTTGTCTTCCTCTAGGAACTACTGCGATCCAGTCAGAAAATATGTTGGTGGTCTGGTATATTAACAAACAGGGGGGAACCAAGTCTTATCCCTTTGTCGAGAAGCCATGAGAGTCTGGGAATGGGTGATCTCCACCAACCGCTTTCCGATAGCAACGCACATTCCGGGTCGGTCCAACATCTTGGTGGACAAATTGAGCAGAACTATCCTTTCTCCCTACGAGTGGTCTCTGAACCCTTGTGTAGTGGAACAGATCTTTCTCAAGTGGGGTCAGCCTTGCTGCGATATCTTTTCATCGCCATCCAGCGCGAAGTGCAGCAAATTTTTCGCTCTAATCCCCCCGATGGGGGAAGCCCCCCAGAGACGCTCTTGTTCATGCTTGGCCACCCGGTCTTCTTTATGCATATCTCCCGCTCCTGCTCATGATAAAATTCCTACAGAAAGCTCGCTGGTTGGGGAGCAGATTGATCCTCATAGCCCCATTCTGGCCTTGTCAAGTCTGGTTCCCCTGCCTACAGTCTTATCTCATAGCTCCACCTTGGGTCCCATTCCGGATCTGATTTATCATCCCTCGGGTATGCTTCTTCCGAATCTGGACAGCCTGAAGCTCACAGCTTGGCTGCTCCAGTTCCACTAGTTGCTAGGACTCCCGGTAGCTCTTCTCCTGTTAAATCTATCTTGGTGCGGCACATACATCCTCTGCCAGGAAAATTTACTGTAGCAAATGGAGACGCTTCTCCATTTGGGCTTTACAGAGAAATCTAGATCCTTTTACCGCTCCGATCCTAGCGGTATTAGACTTTTTGTCTCATATCTTCCAGCAAGGAGCCAGCTTATCCACAGTGAAGGTCCAGCTGGTGGCTATTTCTCATTTCCATGTAGGGGACCTTTTTGAAAGGCACTTTTCTTCTGAGACCTCCTATTAAGAATCCGTCCCCGTCATGGGATCTGACTGCAGTTCTTCAGGCCTTAGTTATGCCTCCTTTCGAGCCCTCTGCATCAGTTGACTTAAAATTCTTGTCATGGAAGACGGCTTTTCTGGTAGCTATAACTTCAGCCAGGAGAGTGTCGGAGCTTCATGCTTTTTGTATGAAACCCCCATATCTTGTGTTTCATAAGGACAGGGTGTCTCTCAGGACTAAATCCATCTTTTCTCCCTAAAGTTGCTTCTGAGACAAACATTAATCAATCTATTAATTTGCCTGTCTTTTTCCCTAATTTCAGAAGAAAGGGGAATACAAACTTAATTTTCTGGATGTTCACAGGCAGTTTCGTTTTTATTTGCACAGGACGGCGATCTTTGGTAAATCTGATCAACTTTTTGTTTCCTTTGCTAAGCCTTTTTTAGGGAAACCAGTTTCAAAGGTGACTCTTGCTAGGTGGATTTCCCTTTGTATCCTACAAGTGTACAGAGAGCTTGGCTTACCAGAACCAGTAGGAGTTCATGCTCATTCTACACGTTCTCTGGCAACGTCTGCAGCATTCTGGTCTAGAGTTTCCCTGGATGACATTTGCTCAGCGGCTACCTGGGCGTCCTCTCACACCTTTATTACTCATTATAAACTGGATTTGGTGTCTAGAGGAAGGGCTTCCTTTGGCTCTGCAGTGCTCCGGAATATCCTTCCTTAAGGGCCTCCCAAGATTTCGGGTAGCTGAGGACTCTGTCCCACAGGTTGCTGATCAAATGAAGTTAACTACTTCAGATAAAGAAGTTATATACTCACCATAATGTTCCATCTGAGTAGGTAAACTTCATTTGTCAGCAACAGTCCCTCCCTCCTTCCCCCTTACCTTGGCGTTTATTTTTGCTGAGCTCGATGTTCGGAGTTCACAAGCTGGAGGTTTGTCCTTTGTTCAGGGGTCTCAGGTTAGTTTGTTGGTGTCACGTGTGGAGTGGCAAACTCGATCTGATGATTGGAAAGAGGTTGCAGTGTAGTATGGGTAGGGGGGAGGAGCTTGGAGCTCGGATCTTTTGCTTGGTATGCTGCTGGCTCGGATCCGAAACCCACAGGTTGCTGACAAATGAAGTTTACCTACTTAGATGGAACGTTATGGTGAGTGTATAACTTCTTTTTCTGTCACACATTACTTGTGCAAGTTCAGGGTCCTTTGTTTTTTGTATACAAGTAAGGCCCTTTTAAGTTTATCTGTCTGAATCAGAGCTATAAATATGCCAATATGTAAAGGGCCTAATCCTCATACTAACTCTTTCCCTAATGCTTATGCCTTAAGTATGTTAACGCTTTTGCAGTAAGGAGGTGTGTTTACCAAAAGGCTTCCATGTTTCTGTAGTCAGTGTGGTTCACATATGCTGTCTACATTTACATATCCTCTTAGCACCTACAAACCAATGAAGGGAAACCCTTAGTCTTTGCCTCTTTGACGTTATACCTTGCAATCTGTGAATACTTTCTTAAAACGTCAGTTATTTCAGGGAAATTATTTTGAGGTTATGTGATGTACAAGATTATATCAGCAGTAAATAATGTAGTTTTTTCTTGATATCTATACCAGTCATATCTTTTATAGAGGATGTCCTAATTTTAATTGCCAGTGGCAGCATATACTGGGCAAGTAAGAGCACGGACACTGCGCAATCTTTTCTGATGCCTATAGTTAAATGCCAACTTCCCCATCACTTTAACAGGTTTCGACTCCCTCATAAATTCTTGTAACACCTCATAGGAAGTCCAAACCTTAAAAGCACCATTCTCAGAAATCCCTAGCTAACCCTGTGAAAAGCATTTTCTGCAGCCAGACCGGTATTAAAGTATCTTTGCTAAGTACTGTTTTGTTTTGTAATATTATTGTTTATGTTCTCAAAAGTCTGTCTTCCCTCCACAAAACCACATTTGTATAACTCTTATAGTTGGTAAAGTCTTGGGTGGTAGTTTTGCCATAACTGTCATAAAGACCTTAATGTGCTTTAAGACCGATATTAGGAAAAGCAAGCCAGTGAGGTGGGGGGGGGGGGGGGTCAAGCACCTAGGCAGTGAGACATTTCCTGTGGTACATCTGGTTGGAGACATATGGCTGAAATGACATTCGGCTACAGAGAAATATGGCTGTTGTGTATTTCCTGTAGGCGAAGAGAAGAATGTGATGTCATGCCCACAACTTTAGTAACCAAATGCACAGGGAGCAAATAATGTCCATGCCTCCCAAGGCAACGTGAGACAGCAAGCAGTATAGCAGGCATCAGTAGAAGGCTGGCCAGTGGGTATGCCAGTGGCAGTAAAAATGCAGTGCACAATGGACAGTGCCTTTATAATTGGTGTGTGTGGACCACTGCTCCCTTCACAGTGTCTAACCTATATGCATAATGGAGCATAAATGTGACTACACTAGCTTGCATAATTTCCTGCATGCTGTAGCACACTTCCACATGTTACATAAGCATGTAATGTTCACTGAGTGCAACACTCATTACTACTTCTGCACCCATGTACTGCGGGCATCGCAGTGTGTGCTTCTGTTTGTCCACAGGGAATTTGCAACAGCCATATTTCTCTGCACCTGAATGTCATGTCAGCTATCTATCCCCAACTAAATGTACCAGTGAAAAATGTCTGTCTGCTTAGGAGTCTGAACCTGAGCCAGTGTCTGTTTAGATTCTTGCCTTCCTTTGAGATGACTGTAATGGCTGCCTTCTTCCACTATTCTTGTATTTCTCCTCCTTTCAAAACCTTGTTCAATAGTTTTAACCATATCTCTGTCACATTTTTACCTAACTTCCAAATTTCAACTGGAATGCCATCCATCCCTAATATTTTTTACCATCAATTGATTTTGTATCACTACTTCTGTCTATACCTTTATTTAACAAACTATCATAGTTTTGTCAAGCGAGGGCAGTTCTTTCTCTATGAAATATCTCAGTTAGGCTTCCTTTGTCCTTGGTCCCCTTGTGTGTGTGTGTGTGTGTGTGTGTGTGTGTGTATGTATATATTTATGTATATGTTTGTCATAATACTTGCACAGACCCTCTAAAATATTTTCTCCATCAAGAACTGTTCTTCCTGTTTCTGGGTCTCTGCCTTTCAAAATTTTCCTTTCTGTTTTCTCAACATTGGTGTCAGTAGTTGTGTTTCTGGAGTTATTGTCAGAAAACAGTTACACTTGAGCTGCTTTTCTCAACTCCTTTATTGAAACAAGATATTCTACCATGGCCTCCGCCCCAGTTAATTCCCATTCGGCAGATATTCCCTCATCTAGCCGTCACACGTGGAGATTAAACATATGATCTGATGTTGTCCTTTTCATTCTTCCTCACTGATGGACCTCTGATCCAATTCTGCCACATTTCCAAGATTTTGGATACTAATCTCAAGCTCCTGCATCTTCCTATAATGCACTCTACCATCCCTAATTCCCCAGATCTTGTTTGCCACCATCATATGGTAAGGATTTTGAATGTCATGCTGTCAGAAGTTTTTATTTATCTAGTTTATTTCAGCTGGAAGTGTTGCCTTTTCCTTTTTTCTGATAATCTTTTTGTTAGGCTGCTTGTGACCTTAAGATTGCTCTGTGTCTGTCTGTCTTGTGTGATGCTTCAGTTTTGCTGTTGAGGTAAGAACCATGGCTTCAGTCGTCTACCTTTTTGCAGAATTGTCTCGTGTCCGTAACCAGATATTGGCAGACTTTTGTTTTTCCCAGTTTCCTATCTTTTGGAAATCTCATGTTATTACAAAACCTATTATGCATTTTCTTCTAGCTGGTAATTTTTATTACTAGGAGAGGGTTTTAGTTACGTCGGGGTTTCATACCTCTCGGCTGTCCAGTTTTCATAGAATGTCCAGTTGTGGATTTCTGTCAAATAGTGACAGCACTTTTTAGGCTAAGTAAGAAAATGACAGACCTTCAGGTTTCAAACTATATGCCCTCAGCAAATTCATGACAATGCAAACTTATTCTATCAGCTCTTCTAAGTTTGTAGAGCAGTATTTGGGATTTGTCCCTGTTAAGGCTTTTACTGTTTCTGTCTGAGCTCAACCCCCTGTGGAAAAGAAACGAATCAGCACAATGAGGATATTGGATCCAATTTCTCAGATCAGAAGTTCCTAGGGCCTCCTTCAGATCCCAAGTCGTCCTCACATTTGATGGATTCAGTCCCTGAGATGCCATTACTTACTTGTTGGCTTTCATTGGATCCAACTGAATATGCTTTACCAGGAGACTGCAAAATTCCTGACAACTTTCTGGCTTCAGAGGTAGCAGTAACTCCTTCGCATCCTGATTTTCCCACCTTGGATCTGACCATTTCGACCAATTCTTCTTTTCGGACCCTAAGATAGGATCAGACAATACCAAAATTCAGAGAACTACGGAGTAAGGAAAGAAATCCAAGGGACAACACAACAGGGATCTCAAATCCATTTCTTCGGATCCGAAAATCCTAGGGTCTCCATCATATTCCATGCCCTCCTCGGATCTACAGGTCTGGTTTCTAAGTGTTTAAACTTGTCTGTAAATTCTTCTCTGATCCCAAGCAGTAGGATCTGACTGAATAAAGCTTCCAGGAGATGCAGGGTTTTGGGCTACTTCCTGGGTTCACAAGTAATTGAAGGCTCCTTTGGCTCCTACCACCCCCCCCCATCTGATCGATTCCACCATTCCTTTTCTTCAGATCTGACAGTTGCCAGTTACAATTCTCACATCTGACACTGTCTGATCAGGAGCTTTTAGACTAATGTGCCCTTTTTTGGATCCGACAGCTTCATTATTCATAGTATTTCACTAAAATAACAATGGGACAGCATTTATCAGTTACAGTACTCCTGAAAGCACTGGGATTAGTGTCTTCCTCAATTATGATTACCATATTTTTTGGTCTTTTCCTCATAAAATGTGTCATTTGCTGACAAATGATGGGGCTGAGTTTTTAAATCACTAAATAGCGATATACATTTCGGTTTCATACATCATATCCTTCAGACAAACCCATGCTAAAACAAATCCTGTTTTCCTTTCGGTAACTTTCTAAAGTTATGTGATCCATATCTAGAAAATATTTGTGATGTGAGAGTGTTCAATCTCGCCGTTTGTTCTTACACATGGGTTCGGAGCCGATCCTCGGCTCCGTGTCGGCCGCTTGGCAAAGCTCTGCATCGAGAAGAAGCTCGAGACCAACCTATCTCCCACAATTCCCCTCTTCCTTTACCTCAGATCTAGTTTGCCGCTGCAACGTTCGCATCATTTTTGATGAGCTCGGACCACCTGACAGATAAGATTATTTTTATCTAACATTTTTAGATAATTTTTTCTTCTAGTTACCTTTAAGTTTTGTGTGTGTGTGTGTGTAGTGAGTCGAGGGCTTTCTTCAAGTACGTATATATTTTTATATATATATATATATATATATATATATATATATATATATATATATATATATATATATATATATATATATATATATATATATATATATATAAAATAGGTTAGTTCCCTTGGGGCCTACCCCACCCTCTAAACGTATAAGACTTATAGAACTTTTGTTATAAAACTACTACTGGATTTGACAAACTACCGGATTTGACTGAATTTACTGGCTTTGACATTATTGTTGGCTGTTACTGCCTGTTCAAGACTGTGTGGTGTATACTCTTACTGGATTTGGCTTTTATTGTTATGTCTGAGAAAGCTAAGTCAGGCTTCAAACGGTGCCAATGTGGACAGAAAATGTCTGTCACAGACAACCATAGTTCCTGCGTCTACTGTCTTGGCCCTCTCCATCTGCAAGAAGACTGCTCCATTTGTCATTCTTTCAGTGGAAGGGTCATGACAGATAGGCGCAGGAAACTCATGGATAGAGGCCTTTTGAAGCCTGCATTCCAAGAGGCTCTGGATGCATCGGACCAGACATCTAAATCCTCGAAGGAATCGAAGACGTCGGAGCCCATGTCATCGGCTCCGAGCTCTTCATTTAAAGTTCGCTCACCGGTTCCACTGACCTCGGGGCCGAGTGTTGAACTTTTGTCTGTTACCGAGCCTCGAGTCTTGGAACCGGTGACGGAGCTCCCACCTCCTGTGCTCTTGAGGTCGGCTCCGTCTTCGATTCCTTCAACGCGTTCTTCTAGACCACTCTCCGACACGGATGTAGACAGCGTGGTGCAGAAATTAATGGAGAATACGGCCTTGTCCAAACTCATCTCAGTCTCTTCCCAGTTGGTGTCGAGACTTGAAGGCCTTCCCTTATCTCCATCTGTTCCTCCTCCGAGACCTGTTCAGTCTTCGGAGCCGGGAGAGGCTGATCTGATGATCGTGGAGCCCTCCGTGCCGGAACCGTCCTTCTCTCGGTCGGCACCGTTCACCTAGACTCCGACGGACCCATTACCGGAATCGCGGAGCCGACCTTGGTTCGGGGACCGAGAGTCGGACCGATGTTTCGGTTCCGACTCTCCCTCTCGGTGCCTCGGCTCGGATCGACTCGGCTCCATCCTCGATGCCCTCGGTCCCCGTCTCGGGGATCCCTCCACTTTCTTCGGAACCGAGGGATTCTTCGACTCGGGACCCGGGGGCCTTCGACCTCATGAGGAAGGTGTTGTCGACTCAGACAACCACTTCAGCAGAGACAGCTTCTCCTTCCCATAAGGGTCCGTTATCCTCCTCTGCACCCACGGCTACGTCTAAGCGTCGAGCACCGGTGTCTCAGCCGCCCCCAGAGGGAGCCCCCTCTTCCTCGGAGGCGTCATCGGATGCCCCCCCCCCGAGGAAGTTCCGAGGAAAAGGTTGTGTAAGAGGAGACACTTGGATTCTCCACAAGAATCCTTGACATCGGACACTGACTTAGATGAGTCAGAAGGGTCCGCGAAATCACCCTCAGAGGATGTCTCCTTTTCTGACATCCTGGAGATCCTAAAACAGAGAGGTGATTGGCAAGCCCTACCCCCTTCTTAGGATGAGTCAGTCTTGCTGAAGGCATTCGGTGCTCGCCCTTCTTCCTCCTGGGTCACTCCGCCCTTCGATGAGTTGATGGAACTGATTGCTCGAAGGGCGTGGGAGACACCTGACACAGTGGAGCCAGTCCCTAGAAAGCCTAATAAATATATTACTGCCCCTCAAGACAAGGCTTATCTCACAAAAGGAGTTCCAGTGGACGCTATGGTGGTGGCAGCGGCCACTAAAAAGGAGATGTCTGAATCTTTCTCATCTGTCCATCCGCCTAACAGAGATTCTAGGACTATGGACAGGTATGGGAAGCGCATTTTTAGTTCAGCGGCTTTTTCCATGCGATCGCTGAACTATTTGACCCATTTCACACGGTTACAGAGGGATCTAATCAAAGAGTTGGGAGATACCCTCCAGGGTACTACAGATGCTGCTGTCTCAGAGAAAGTTACAGCACAACTCAATACCCTTACATCTATTGTGAACTTGTCCATGAGGCTCATTTCATATGCAGCCGAAGGATCGAGTAGGGCTGCGGCTTCAGTGATTGCTCTTCGTAGACAATCCTGGATGCGCTTATGTTCCTTTGCGGAAGCCTTCAAGTCTTCCTTTACTAACGCCCCATTTGACGGTGCCACTCTTTTTGGCCCAAAAGTAAAGGAGACCCTTACCCGGTGTGAGCAAGAGGGAAAGACTCTGTCTGCTGTCGGAGTCCATTTTTCCACCCCATCCAGACCGTACCCCAAAGGGCAACGTGGTGGAAAATGTGGTTTCAAAACCCCAAGGTTCTTTCCCAGGCACACAGGGTGATGCCCCTCTAGAGGCAGGGGCAGAGGTGGAAGACGCCGCCTGGCAGCAGAGGGGTCCGCAAAACCAAGGTGACAGGGATACACTCCCGGAAACCTTTCCAGCACTCCGGAGAGGAGGCCCGACTGTCCTGCTCTGAAGGCAGTCGGGGGTCGCTTAGCTTTATACCCTCAGGCCTGGCAAAGTCTTACATCAGACAATTGGGTAAAAAGCATTATTACCAGAGGTTACAGAATTCCGTTCCTATTACCCCCATTTCCGCAGAAAAGACTCCCAGATGTACCGCCCATCTGCGAGACCCTGCAGCTATAGAAATTTCAAAGCTGCTAGAAAAAAGAGTCATCCAACCAGTCCCGGCAGACCAAAGAGGATTCGGAACTTACTCAAGGTTCTTTTTAGTTCCAAAAAAGACAGGGGACTGGAGGCCAATTCTGGACCTAAGCAAACTCAATACCATCGTCAAGAAAGAAAAGTTCCGGATGGTCACGCTTCAGTCGATCCTTCCATTCTTATAGAAGGACGACTGGATGTGCTCAATAGATCTAAAGGACGCGTACTACCACATCAAAATGGCCAGGGCGTCCAGGGATCACTTGTGCTTCCAGCTGGGAGCCAGTCACTTTCAGATGTCCTTCAAGAATGCAACTGCAGTCATAACATGTGGGTTGTCCTGCCTCAGGCAGCCCTCGGTCGGACGGATTCCAAAGTCTGGGTCCGACGTCGGCTGATGTCGCATTTCTCTCTGACGTCAGAGCGGCTGGAGTACATAAGCATCAGCCGACGCCATTTTCTTCAGTCTTTCTTGCCGTGCGGTGCCCGAAGCAGAAGCAGTTCGCAAGTGCCGGTCGGTCAGCTCCTGTATTCTACGATACCGAAGTCATCAAAAAAGCTAAGTACCCCGTTGGGGACCTTTTCTTGCCTCAGCCGATGTCAGAAATTACTGAAAAGTTAACAATTGTCTTTTTGTGGTAAACAAATACCTCATAAGGATTTCCACTCTTACTGCCTCCCTTGCCTGGGCCCAGACCACGACGTCTCGGCCTGTGTAGCCTGTGCTCGCTTCAACAAGCGCACTCTCAGGTGCCGGGCGGAGTTCGCTGAAGATTTTTCGGCGATATATTTGCCTACACCATGCCGTCGGATCTTCCGACATTGCAAACTCCCAAAAAGCGAAAAGACCGGGACCGACATCCTCGGCCCGCGTCTACCACCGACTCCATGACAAAACCTAGCGCGAGTGCTCCGGTTCCCTCTGAGACGGTCTCTCCACCGCTCCGAACCGAAGACACCGTACCCGACTCCGATTCCAGACATTACTCCGCCAGTTATAGATTTTCCTCCGGATACCGAAACCGAGGAAATGCCCGAGACCATTTCTGTAGACAAGGTCACTCCTGCACGTGGAGCTGCCAGGCCTCCTATGGCCATGTCTATTAAGGCCTACACTAGGGCTAAGGCAGCCAGCAAAGCAAAGCATAGTACTTCTAAATCCTTACCTCAGCCGACTCCGGAGACACAAATTATGTCCATGGCTGCTGATTTAATTTCCATGATTAGAGGTTCACAGTCTCATCCTGAGAGAGCATCCCAGCCTCCTCCTGATAAAAGGCCCCGGGTTGAACCCTCTGACCCTACTCCTTCAGATGAAGACTCTGAGGGCTCTGTCCACTCTGATAGCCAGGAAGAGCTCTTCCAGACCTATGAGGACTCGGATGCAGAAGATTCCATCCCTTCGGCCTCCCCTCCTGAGGATATTTCCTTTGGGGAAGTTCTGCACACCATGAGGGAACATTTCAAGTGGCAGGGTCAGGAATATTCTGATTCTAGGAAACTCCTTAGGACTTTCCTTAAGAAGCCCCAGCACATGCCCTTAGCTATTCCTCCTGTACTTGATGTTCTGGATGATTTGTATTCTGACTCTAGTGCTTCCCCTGATTCTCTTCCTCCTGCTCCAGCCAAGCCAGACAGGTATTACAGGGTCCCAGAAACTCATTCCCATTTATTCAGGGTCCATACTGCTGATTTGGAAACTATTTCACAGGGGCCTAAAGGAGTTTCAGCCTCCACCTCAAAAAATCCTTTGCCCTCCAACAGGGAAGCAAGGTCATTAGAGAGATGAGGCAAAAAGGTTTACACATCCACTACCTTATCTATGAGAGCTTTAAATTGCCTTATTTATATGTTACAATATCAGGATTATCTCTTAGATTTACAAAAAACATTAGCTTCTCCTGATCCTTTAGACAGGAAGACTTTGCAGGAAGCTGTACATAACATAGCAACAGAAAAACGAAATAGCAGCAACACACCAAACAGCCAGTACTTTTCTTCTCCTTTAATGTAAAATGATCTGGTACCTCGGCAATTCGCCTTCAAGGATCACAATTAATTGCCGCACAATGTCAGCTTTTATAATAAATATTCAAACAATCAATTAATCAATTTTCCAATAAATATCACAAAAAGAAGAAACATTTAAAGTGACCTTATGAATTATGATAAATATCACGAATAAATACATGTTTTGGAACAATGCATTCTTCATAAACTTATGTACAAATTAAATACAATATTTATAAATTATTTATAGAATTATTTCCAAGTATTGTTTAATAATTGAACTCCATCAAATGCCCAATTCTAAATTTAAACCAAAAGGTTTTAAAGTGTTGAACTTCAGAATCATCCTAGTTTCCAGCTCTAATAGCTTATTAGAAATATTTTCACCACTATTAATGAAAGGCTTCCCTAAAACTCCATATTTTAAACTGTCAGTTTTCCCCTCATGAATTTCAAAAAAATGCTTGGCTACAGGGCTAAGTAAATTCGAATTTCGAACATCCCTCAAATGTTCCAAAATCCTAACTCTGACCATTCTCTTCGTTTGTCCAATATACCAAATGTTATGACAACTACAAGTTAAAGCATGCACAACCCCAATAGATTTACAATTAAAGTAGGGGTATGGTTGATGTTATTGATAGAATTAATATTAATAACCCTATCACAGAGACTACAAGAGCCACATCTAAATGTTCCTACACTAATGGCCTGGGGAACTTTTTTATTACAACAGTTATTATTTAGTATATCCTTTAAATTTTTTCCTTTTTTAAACGAAAATGTAATGTGGTATGGAAAAAATTCACCTATACCTTCATCCTCACTGACCAAGTACCAGAATCTTTTAATTAAAGAAACAAATTTTTCAGAAAAAGTTGTGTACTTGGTCGCAAAAAATATATCCTCCACATTTCTTTCCTTTTTTAAGGGACCAGAAACATCCGATTTAAACTTAATAGGATGTCTGTCCTTGTTCTTATTCATCACTTTATCCATAACATCTAACAACTGTTTTTTGTCATACCCTCTTTCCATTAGTCTCAGATAAACCTCATTTAACTCATAACCCAACTCACACTCCATGCTAGTATGTGAATGAATTCTTTTAAATTCCCCAAAAGGTAAAGCTTTCAGCAAGTGAGGGGGATGCATGCTGGAAGCATGCAAAAACATGTTAACTGACGTGCTCTTTCTAAAAGGTCTGAACTCAACAACATTATTTCTTATGAATAAAGTTAGATCCAAATAATTTATTTCATTTCTATTCATTTCATAAGAAAATGAAAGATTATGTTCATTGTCGTTCAGAATTTCAAAAAAGTCACAAAATTCATGCATGTCCCCCTTACAAATGAAAATTAAATCATCAATGAAGCACTTGTATAGAACTACCTTATGCTTAAAAAATTCAGTGGGATATAAGAATCTCTTTTCAAAGAAATCCATATATAAAACAGCATACACAGGAGCAAAAGCTGCCCCCATTGCTGTTCCCTTGATTTGTAAAAAATATTCATTATTAAACATGAAGTAGTTATGGGTTAAGCAAAATTCTAATAGTGTAATCAAAAAGTTGGTCCTAGGACCCTCACCTAGTATATTATAAATAGCCTCAAGTCCCCACCTTTTGTCAATATTGGTGTACAAAGATTTGACGTCGATAGTCACCCAATAATAATCATTATTCCAACTAATCTTAGAAATAACATCAATCAAATCTTGAGTATTGCTGATATGGGCACTAACCTTATTTAAATAGACTTTTAACTGAGAGTCCAAAAAAATGTTAACATTCTCCATAAAGGAGCCTATCCCTGAAACTATCGGCCTCCCAGGAGGCTCAACCAGATCTTTGTGGACTTTAGGTAAAGCATATAATATAGGTGTGGTCGAATCTTTAACATACATCTTTTTGACATCACTTTGTGAAAAAAATCCTAGTCGTTCTCCCCTTTCCAATAAAAATAACAATCCTTCATTATAAGCTTTAAGGGGATCACCTTCAAGTTTTTGATATTCTTCACCATTAGAAAGTAGTCTATAAACCATCCTACAATAGTCAGGTCTGTTCAAAATAACCCAATTACCCCCCTTATCAGCACACTTGAAAATATACTGATCTTTTAAGCCTTTAAGACTTTTTAAGGCTTGCCATTCCTTTCTGTTCAGATTAAAATGTTTTTTTTCCTTACAAAATTCCATGAATAATGCCTCCGTTTCTTTAAGAAGCACCTTCTGGAAGATTGTAATAGCTGGAACTGAAATGACTGGTGTAAAATTGCTTTTAACATTTTTAAATTTAGGCATCTCCAACTTACCATAACCAGTCAAATAATTCACATTAGAAACAATATCAAATTCAGAACAAACTGAACAGTCATTATTTTCATCAAAATCACATTCATAATATTCATAATTATATATGGGGAAAACTGACAGTTTAAAATATGGAGTTTTAGGGAAGCCTTTCATTAATAGTGGTGAAAATATTTCTAATAAGCTATTAGAGCTGGAAACTAGGATGATTCTGAAGTTCAACACTTTAAAACCTTTTGGTTTAAATTTAGAATTGGGCATTTGATGGTGTTCAATTATTAAACAATACTTGGAAATAATTCTATAAATAATTTATAAATATTGTATTTAATTTGTACATAAGTTTATGAAGAATGTATTGTTCCAAAACATGTATTTATTCGTGATATTTATCATAATTCATAAGGTCACTTTAAATGTTTCTTCATTTTGTGATATTTATTGGAAAATTGGTTAATTGATTGTTTGAATATTTATTATAAAAGCTGACATTGTGCAGCAATTAATTATGATCCTTGAAGGCGAATTGCCGAGGTACCAGATCATTTCACATTAAAGGAGAAGAAAAGTACTGGCTGTTTGGTGTGTAGCTGTACATAACACTCAGCAAGTAAGCAATCACTTCCTGCAGTGTGGATATGATGCACTGGAAGCTTCATGTAGGGCAGCTATGACAGGGGCAGTGATTCGTAGGCATGCTTGGTTAAAAGATCAACCTCTACCAGATCATGTGAAAGCAAAACTTCTGGATGCACCTTTGGAAAAGAACAAGCTTTTTGGTGCAAATGCAAAGGATGTGTTAAAGACCATCGAAGAAAAAGCAAAATCAGTTCAGACTGTGAAAGATTTCCTCCAGGTTCAACCCCCCAGATTCAGTAGGAATTGGCCTTCAAAAACTGGTCCTTTCCTAATCCAGAAAAGTTTCAAAGGGGTAAGAACAGACGTGGCCGAGGAAGAGGCCAATACAGAGGCCCTTACAGGGGATGACAATGGCAGCCAGGAAACCAAAGAAGTGACGCAGGGGTTTCACCTGCCCAACAACCACAAACTCAATGACTTTCCTTTACTACCGCCTACCAGGGAACAACTAGAAGCTCCCTTGCGGAAATTATCTCTGTTTGCAGAAAACTGGCACAGACTGACAAAGGACAAATGGATTTTGGACATTATAGACAGAGGGTACAGGTTTCATTTTCATACCTTACCAAGAAAACAAGGCATGCCAAACCTACCACAAAATCAAAGGGCAGAGGCTATCAAGCAAATCACTCTGCTGACTCAAATGAAAGCAATAGAAAGAGTTCCACAACAAGAACAAGAGCAGAGGTTTTACTCAAGACTGTTCCTTGTTCCAAGAAAAGAATCTCAATGGAGACCAATACTGGACTTGTCCGCATTAAACACCTTTCTCATAGTACCAAAGTTCAAAATGCTGACTCTACAGCAACTCCTTCCCATGCTGGGCAAGGAGTCGTGGCTGATTACTCTGGACCTCAAGGAGGCATACCTGCATGTCCCTATCAGACACAGCTGCAGAAGATACCTCAGATTTCTTGCAGGGCCAGAGCATTATCAATTCTCAGCATTGCCATTTGGCTTATCTACTGCGTCCAGAGTATTTACAAAATGCCTGGCTTCAGTAATTGCTCATTGCAGGCTCCAGGGTATACAAATTTACCCCTACCTGGACGACTGCCTCATACAAGCGGACGACAAATTGATGTTGACAAAAACCTGGATTATGTCATACGATTACTTCAAGCTCTGGGATACACAGTCAACTTCCAAAAGTCAAGACTGCAGCCATCCCAGCAAATAATCTTCTTAGGAGCCAAACTAGACACAGCCTCTCAGATGGCTTACCTGACAGAAGACAAGCAAGAGAAGTTAACTCAATACTTCAAAGGTTTAGCAAAACTCACCCAGATGACTGCAAGGAGATTCCTACAGGCCCTGGGTTACATGGCATCCTGCATTCTACTGGTTCCATTAGCAAAACTACACATGAGAAAGCTTCAATGGTACCTAAAAGCATTTGGTCTCAACACAGCAACAACTTGGAGACAATCATACCACTCATTCCATGCCTACAAAAGGAATTCCTATGGTGGGCCTCGTGAGCTAGGAAAACACAGGTATGTCATTCAAAACCAAAGATAACACAGACCATGACTACAGACGCCTCAGACCTTGGATGGGGGGGCGCACATGGAAGGCAGGTGTATACAAGGACAATGGTCTCCAAAGGAAACACATCTGCATATAAACCAAAAAGAAATGCTGGCAGTAATGCATGCCATCGAGGCTTTTCAACACCAACTCCAGCAAGGCCATTTAATGATACGGACAGACAACACCACTGTGATGTGGTACATAAACAAGCAGGGGGGCACCTACTCTTACCCCCTTTGCAGACTGACAATGCAGCTTTGGGAGAAATCACTGAGCCTAAACATCCAGTTACAATCCCAGTTTGTTCCAGGAAAAGACAATGTGTTGGCGGACAGCCTAAGCAGGAATTTCACAGATCCACACGAGTGGAGGTTACATCCGAAGGCCTTCAGACAACTCACTTCGACATGGGGCAAGCCAGAAGTGGACCTATTTGCCTCTCACCTCAACCATCTTCTACCAAAATTTTGCACAAGGACATACCATCCAAAAGCTTAGAAAATAGATGCCCTCTCATTCAACTGGAACTCCCTAGCAATCTATGCATTCCCACCTCTGCCACTGATGACCTCAGTATTACTAAAGATCAAAGCAGAGAAGCCCAAGGGAATCATAATAGCTCCGGATTGGCCAAGACAACACTGGTACCCACTACTACGGAGCATATGTCACACCAGGAGGTGGGCCCTCCCTCAGTGGCCTCTACTTTTGACTCAACACAATTTCGAAACACTGCATCCAAATCTTCAGACACTGCAGCTAACAGCCTGGGAGATCCCATAAATAACTTCAGCTGATCTCTCTCCAAGGAAGTTCAGCGGATACTAACAGAGGCTCGAAGACCATCCACCAGAAAGGTTTACTTAGCAAAGTGGAAAAGATTCAGCAAGTGGAATACTAGCAAGGGACATGATGCATCATTGTTGAACATCCCTCTCATCTTGGAATATTTGGCAGATATGTTAAAGAACGGCCTCTCATATTCTTCCATAAAGATACATGCATCTGCTATTTCAGCTAGATACAACACTGATCCTCCTGTTTTCTCTCACCCCTTACTAAGACAATTCCTCAGGGGAATCAAGAACATTAAGCCACCAAGAAAGGTCCCAGTGCCAGCCTGGGACCTCAATTTTGTCTTAGAAAAACTGACTCTACCTCCTTTTGAGCCAGCAGCTTCAGTTGACTTGCAATTTCTCTCATGGAAGACAGCTTTTCTGTTGGCAATTACCTCAGCAAGAAGGGTTTCAGAGCTACAAGCCCTAATGGCAATACCACCCTTTATTATTTTCCACAGAGACAGGGTTTCATTAAGGACCAACCCTACTTTTATGCCAAAGGTGGTATCTAGGGTTTCTCTAAATCAAGCCATTCATCTGCCTGCTTTCTTCCCCAATCCTGAGAATAAGGGGGAAAGACTTTTGCATACCTTGGACATTCACAGACAACTTCGATACTATCTGGACAGAACCAGGGCCAGTAGGAAGTCTGAACAACTTTTTGCAGCTTACGCCCCTGCAGTCCAAGGAAAAGCAATTTCAAAACAGACTATTTCTAAATGGATTGGACATTGCATCAGATTCTGTTATTCCTTTCATGGAAAGACTGTTCCAGCCAATGTCAGACCACATTCCACCAGAGCTACAACCACCTCTACAGCATTCTTAAGAGGGGTGCCTACCAAGGATATTCTAGAAGCTGCTACATGGAGCTCCATGCATACATTCTCCAAACACTACAATCTCCCTCTATGTTCCACATCCAGAGCAGGCTTTGCTTCGGCAGTCCTGCAGGGTTTGATTGCCACACCATCTCTTTCCTAGAGCATACCTCCTCCCCCAGCTAAGCTGTGGTATTCTACCCACATGTTATGACTGCAGTTGCATTCTTGAAGGACATAGTACAGTTTTGTACCTACCATAAATGTAGATGTCCGATAGACATGCAACTGCAGTCGGATTTTCCCTCCCTCCATACCCCTCTATGCCTAGGGTCCACTCCTATCCCTGTTACTCTTAGCTGGGGATATCTGTTATGGTGTATTTGTTTTATTGCTCATTTATTTGTTTGGAATCCTGTTTTTGTCTTCCAATTTGATTACAACCTTCCTTGGAGGGCAACTGGCATCTGGGGCAAGAAACACTGAAGAAAATGGCGTCGGCTGATGCTTATGTACTCCAGCCGCTCTGACGTCGGAGAGAAATGCGACATCAGCCGACGTCGGACCCAGACTTTGGAATCCGGCCGACCGAGGGCTGCCTGAGGCAGGACAACCCACATGTTATGACTGCAGTTGCATGTCTATCGGACATCTACATTTATGGTAGGTACAAAACTGTACTTTTTGAGCCCTGCCCTTTGGTCTGACCTCAGCCCCCAGGGTTTTCACCAAATGTATGGCAGTGGTAGCGTCTCACTTGAGACGCCTAGGATTCCAGGTGGTTCTGTATCTGGACGACTGGCTCCTTACTGCCACCACCGAGCGTCGACTGATTCAGGCCAGGAATTACACACTAGAACTCTGTGTTCATCTCGGAATTTCCGTAAATTTCGAAAAATCTGTATTACAGCCATCACAGCATATCTCATTCATAGGAGCAGAATTGGATACACGTTGCTTAATTCTAAGGCTTCCTCCAGAAAGAATAGCCTCTCTACAAAATCATATATCTCTTCTCCTGTTGTCCAAAAAATCCCCAGCAAAACTGGTTCTGAAAGTTTTGGGTCTCATGGCAGCTTCCCTCATTGCGATACCCTTGGGAAGACTGCACATGAGAGTTCTTCAATGGCTGCTATTTGCACAATGGTCGTTCCAACAGTTACCCCTGACACACGAAATTCACATCACGAACATCTGCAAATCGCACCTGTCTTGGTGGCTTCAGACTTGCAATCTCTCCCGCCGACCATTTGTGCTACCCACGCCGACAGCTACGGTGACCACGGACGCTTCCCTGATAGGGTGGGGGGGCATCTTTCAGGGACAGACAGTCCAAGGCGAATGGACCAAATTGGAGTACAATCTGCACATCAATGTTCTAGAGATGAGGGCAGTGTTTCTAGCGTTGCAACACTTTTCTCCCCTTCTACCTCTAGGGACCATTGCAGTTCAGTCGGACAACATGTCCGTAGTCTGGTACATAAACAAACAAGGGGGAACCAAGTCTTATCAACTATGCAGAGAGGCCATGAGAATTTGGCAATGGGCAGAGTCCACAGGTCGCTTTCTGACAGCAACGCATATCCCGGGGTTATCCAACGTCATAGCGGACAGGTTGAGCAGAGCCATCCTGTTACCTCACGAGTGGTCCCTCAAACGAACAATTGCAGACAAGATATTTCGCAAGTGCTGCGATCTGTTTGCATCTCCAATGAACGCCAAATGCTGAAGCTACTTTGCCCTATTACCCCCTCCAGGGGAAGTCCCCAGGGATGCTCTGATTCACGATTGACCCCCGGGCCTCCTGTACGCCTTCCCTCCTATACCTCTGATTGCAAAATTTCTACAGAAAGCCAACAACCTGGAGAGGACAATAATCCTCATTGCCCCATTCTGGCCTTGTCAAATTTGGTTTCCTTTTCTTCAAGCACACCAAATTCGGGAACCCTGGATCCTGGACCCGGAGCTGGATCTACTGACCCACTCGTCAGGGGCTCCCCACCTGTCGCTTCCCTCCCTCAGACTAGCAGCTTGGCTGCTCCGCTTCCCTTCTTAGCCAGGTCTGATCTTCTTTCCCCTGCGGTTCAAAATATTCTAGTGGCTTCTCATAAGGCTTCCACTACAAAAATTTACACTAGTAAGTGGAAGCGTTTTGTACACTGGGCAACTACACAACATTTGGATCCCGTAATAGCCCCACTGAACAGAGTCTTGGAGTTTCTATCCATACTATTTCACCAAGGAGCTTCTCCTGCCACTTTGAGAGTTCAATTGGCTGCCATTTCAAACTTTCATGTGGGAGAAAATGGGGCGCCTATTATGGCTCATAGACTTTGTAAGGCCTTTCTAAAAGGGTCTTTCCATATCAGGCCACCAGTCAGGATTCCTACATCACCATGGAATTTGAACCTTCTATTATCACAGCTAATGCTACCACCCTTTGAACCAGCCTCTTCCTGTTCTTTGAAGTTTTTGTCATGGAAAACCCTTTTTCTGGTAGCTATCACATCAGCCAGACTGGTATCGGAACTTCAAGCTCTTTCCGTTAAACACCCATATTTGATCTTTCACCCTGATAGGGTATCTCTTCGCACTAATCCATCCTTTCTTCCCAAAGTTTGTTCCGTCAATAACATTAATCAGTCCATTGAGCTTCCCACATTTTTCAAGAACCATTCCAGTAAGTTGGAATATATGTTACACAAGTTGGATGTTCATAGACAACTCAGGTTTTACTTGTTTAGAACAAAGGATCACAGAAAAACAGATCAGCTCTTTATAGCCTTTGCGGACAGCAGAAAGGGCATGGCAGTTACGAAGCGAACCCTTTCCAAATGGCTATCCAATTGTATTATTTTTGTTTATACTGCTTCTGAGCAGAGCTTACCTGTCAAGCCCAAAGGACATTCTACTAGATCAATATCTACATCCCTGGCTCATGCGGCCCGCCTACCATTGGACACTATTTGTGCGGCTGCCACTTGGTCTAAACCGCATACATTCATTACTCATTACAAAGTGGATAGGGTTTCCAGGTACAGGGCAACCTTTGGTTCCACTGTGCTCAGGAACGTTCTTCCGTGAGTTTCTCAGGATCACGGAACTAGGGACGCTACCCATGTGTAAGAACAAATGGCGAGATTGAACACTCTCACATATAGAAGTTATGTCCTTACCATAACGTTCCATGTGGAGTGTTCATCTCGCCTTTGTTCTTACATTCCCACCCTCCCACCCTCAGGAAGAACGTCCAGTTTAGGTGTCTGGTTTGGTTCTCCCGCTTCCGTTTCTCTCAGTTGTTACGGCTGTTTTTCAGCTATGCCTTAGCATGCATGTTGTATGTTCACTCCCATTGGGTTCTGGTTTGTTTGCAAACTAGATCTGAGGTAAAGGCAGAGGGGAATTGTGGGAGATAGGTTGGTCTCGAGCTTCTTCTCGATGCAGAGCTTTGCCAAGCGGCCGACACGGAGCCGAGGATCGGTTCCGAACCCATGTGTAAGAACAAAGGCGAGATGAACACTCCACATGGAACGTTATGGTAAGGACATAACTTCTATTTTTGGTCTTTGTTCCCCCATTCTGTCAGGCTTTCTCCAAAATTTCTTTACTCAAAGAATTGAGAGATGCGTTCCTCACCCCCACATTGATTTTTGCCAGTTCTGTTCGGTCATAGCTACATGGAGTTGGTAGGTTCCAGTATTCGTGACTCTGTTCTGCTTCCACAGGATCCTTCACTGCGGTGTCTGTTTTCCTCCCTGCCAGTAAGTTTCAAGAAAGAAACATGTCCTCCGTCATAAAGATTATGGCTCGGTAGGAAGAGAATGAGATCTTCCTTCCCTAGTTGGTCCCCTCTTTTTTTACTTTAGTTGTAAGGACTTGCCTTTTACTGGCATGGCCATTCTGTCCTTTTTCAGATCCGGCCCACTTTTCCTCCAGAATAATAATTTTTCCAAGGGGGAAGTACAATTACTAGGAGCATACTTTCCAACTTCTTCGGTTCCCTCACAGAGGACAGGATGACTGTCAAAACTTTCTACCATAATGTTCCCTTTCCCTTGAACCCCTATGGAGTGTGGGAGTCCTTTTGGACACAGCAGTAGTGACGGATTTCATTAAGCAGGAGCTGAGGTTCAAAGTCCTTCTATCCATCCAGCCTGCCAAAGTAAGTCCAGAATGATGGATAAATCTGGATAAAACTAGTTCACCTCAGATGCTTCCATGCTGAGGTCACCTAACGCCTCCATAGTTCTCTAGAACTTCGAGGTTTGTGAGGTGGAACTTTGATACTCTCTCAACCTCTGGGTCTACGAAACACCTTATGAAAAAAAAATCCTAGCATCCCCAAGATCCCCTCTATCCTTTCATACTTGCTCTTGAATCCAACTCAGTGGAGAGCCTCAAGAAGGTCTCTAATCAACTACTAATCTACTCTGTCGCCTATTACTAACACTTCAAACAGACTCCAACAGGCCCGGACTAGATCTTTTCAGATTTACTTGTATGAAGCTATTTTACTTTGAGTAACTTTTTAAGATGTCCTTGCTTAATGCTCCCTTATATGGGCCTTCTTTGTTCAGGAAATCAGTGAAGGATGTGCTCACCTGCAGCCAACAAAAAGGAGTGCATGACCTTGGCTACCACTGGAATCATATTCTTCTTTCCTTGATGTACATTTTCAGGGAAACATAGCGGTGGTAAGAAAATGTGGCTATAGTCCCCTTTGGGGTTCCTCAGGATTTATGTGAGAACGCTTCCTCTAAAGGCTAGGGAGGACTACTTCAACTGTAGGCGTCCCCATAGAGACAGAGGGGGGTCTGCAGCACTAGGGTTCTAAATACTCCTTTGATGGCCTCTATCAACATACCAAAGCATCTCCCGTCTGTCCACCTATCGAGACTTTTCGGGGTCTTGATTCCTTCCATCTAGACACCAATACTAATATTACAGACAATACTTGGGGTGTCAAATATAAGAAGTTTTTACACCCCCCTTTTTCCATTCTACCTCTTGTATCAAGGAAAAAATTTTCCGACATTTATCTAGTTAGAAAAAATTTGCAGTTTAATACACTTTTATAAAAACAAAAAAGAGAGAATAATAATAATACCAGTGTCCTGAGACCAATCCTAAATCTTACTAATCTCAATCGGTATGTGAAGAGTCGAAATTCTGGATGCTTTACAGTTCAGTCCATCTTGCTTCTTATGCACAAGGTTGAATGAATGTACTCCATATGTCTCCAGGATGCACAATACCACATTAAAATAAATAGGCATTTCGGGAGTCCCCCCCCCCCCCCCCCCCAAACGAGGAGCCAGTCACTCCCATTCAGATTACCATCTTTTAGTCTCACCACAGCCCCCATGTTATTTACGTAATACTAGCTGGTTGTGGCAACTCACACAAGACTAACAAGATTCCAGCTATTTTTTTTATTCGAATGGCTGGCTTTTCTCTACCCCAACCAGATATCAGCTTCTACAAACCAGGTTTTACTTGTTTTAAATACGCCCTTCGAATCCCTGGACACAGGAAGATATAGCCAAATGAAAAAAAGATTCCTTACAGAATCCAAAAATTTTCATAGGAACACAGTTGAGTTCTATGACTCGTGTTCGTCCTCACTTTGATAAACCAGGGATAGGTTTTACTGTTTTCATATGTCACTTTCAGCGAAAACGACGTTGTTAACCTTTGAGTCAACATCTGTTTTTCTCCATTTCAATAGCTCTTCTAGATGCAAATGTTCATGCGAATCCTTCAATAGACTTGATCGTACAATAATCTATTCTTTACCAGCCTCTATCTTCTCATGCAAAACACACCAGAAATTACAGCCTTATATTCACTGCAGGACACATTCAGAGTACATTTTTTTTGAACAAATCATTCTGTTTCCTCCTCTATTTGCTACAGTATCCACAAATGGCCTGCTCCCCATCTACCACTGATCCTGAAGTTTTTACATAAAGCCAGCAGACTGAGGACCTCTGTTATCTCATTGCCTCCTTCTGGCATCATCAGGTATGGTTCCTCCTCCCTCCATGTCCTCTCTCTCTCTCCTAGTTTCATCTAAAACATCCTCCTGGGTTGCTGGAGCTCTATCTGGATCTCCTATATCACCTGGTGTAGATCAGGTATCTCTTTTTCCATACCTTCTAGCTAACTGCATGGTTACTCCAATTTCAATGTGTATATTATGGTCCAGCCTTGCTTCCCCTGTCCATGATATTAGCTTTCGCAAGGAATTCTCCTAAGAAGGCCTATAGAAGCAAATGGAAAACATTACCCATATGGGTTTCCTATCAGAACATTTTCCCTTTCTCTGCTACTACTTCTGTCATCCTTCCCTTTCTTGCCAATCCTTTTTAAGGAGAAAGCGGGTTTTCTCTGCTGTTAAACTTCAATTAACAATTATATTGATGTTTTCACTCTGGAAATGAATTCCTTTTCTTGACGACTTCCACGTTATGTAAAGCTTTCCTAAAAAGGATCTTGCTGCTTGGACCCCCCACAAAAGACCCCTCTTCTCCTTCGGGTCTCACGGTAATTCTTCAGAGAATGACACTGAAACCCTTGAATCGATGAGCAATTGTGATATAAAATTTCTCTCATGAGAAACTTTCTTCTTGTTAGCAAATACATTGGCAAAATGAATTTCAGAGTTTTGGGCCTTGTTTGCCAAGCCCCTTACATTTTTTACATAAAGATAGGGTGTCCATTCAGACCAGTCCCCTTTTATAACCATAGTAACCACAGAGACCAACTTTAATCAGTCAAACTATTGCCAGTTATCCCTCACCATTTTTCTAACTTGGTTAATGCATCTTAAGCCTCTTTGATGTTCATATACAATTATGTTTATAATTCATGTGACCAAACAGTACAAAAAGTCTGATCAGATGTTTATCTCCCTTTTATTTTTAATCACTTTGGTTAAGCAGTCTCTGATATTAACCTGGGCAAATAGATTACGGACCTCATTTTCACTGATTTATTTCCAAAGTAGTTTTAGAATTGCCTCCTCATCATAAAGCAATTCTACCAGGTTTTTTGGCCACAATATCTACTCTTCTTCTAAAGCTTTTATCAGTGTTATCGGAGCTGCAGTCACTTGGTCAAAGACATCATAAGTTAAGGCATTGTCTTCAAAAAAGCTTCCACTGGTTCGACAGTGCTCCAGTATATCCTTCTTTTAGGGTCTCCCAAGAGTTACGTTGCTGAGGATTTTGACCCATCAGTGAGGAAGAAAGAAAAGGACGACAACAGATAAAGAAGTTTATGTACTCACCATAACGTTCCATCTGTTGTCCATTTTTATTCTTCCTCACCTTCCCTCCCAGCCATCCCCCAGCCTGGTCATTCCTAGAAGGATACAGGATTATACAAGAATTTTCATGTTCCCAGTTTGAGCATTAATAATTTCATCTGTCCTGTCTTTAACTGTAGAGAGTAGGCAGCAAACTCGATCTGAGGAGTTGGGGATGGTGTAGTGTATTACAGGAAGAGGGAGGAGCTCGAGAATAGGATACAAAGTCTTAGAAGTGCAGACAAGTCGGATCCAAGACCTATCAGTAAGGACGAATGAAAATGGAGACAACACAGATAGAATGTTATGGTTAGTACGTAACTTCTTTGTTTCTCCAATTTCATTGGTGGCCTTGGATCCCAAGCTGTCTAACAGAGTTATCAGTATTCTTTTATCTTCCCGAAGATTTATGCTGCTAAGTGGAAACACTTTGCTGTTTGGGTTTCATCTAGAGGTCTAGACTATTTTTCTGTCCTGTTGCTTGCCATTTTGGATTTTCTTGCTGATCTCTTTTAGTCTGGTTTGCGTTATTCTACTATTAAGTTTCAGCTTGCTGCTGTTTCTAATTTTACATTGACAAAGGTAATACTCCTGTAGCTGCCCTGAAAATCTCCAAGGCTTTCATGAAAGGTTCCTTTTTGTTACAACCTCCAATCCCTGGATCCTATTCCCTCTTGATCTGCCATTGGTGGTGGCAGTTACCTCTGTTAGACATGTATGTAATCTACATGCATTGTCCTGCATTGTTACCCTCATGAATAATTCTTCCTTTTTGCTCAAGGTTCCTCAAGGTCTAACTTGAATCAGCTTATTCACTTTGTTTTCTTTCCAAACTTTAGTAATAAAGGGGAATATTTCATTGCCTGGACATTCACAGTCAACTTAGATTTTATATGGACAGGAGAAAAAGCTTTAGAAAAACAAAGGAGCTCTTTGTTTCCTTTTCAAGGGCCTGACTGGGGAAGCACGTGTCTAAAGTGACCTTATCCAAATGACTTTTTGGTTGTGCTTCCTTTGAGTAGGCTTTGAGAGGAAGCACCGTGTCTGCAAAACCTAAAGGTGATTCTACCAGAGCAGTTGCAGCTCCTACTGCTTTTTCTCTCTAGGGGTTTGATTGATATTTGTGCTGTAGCCACTTGGACTTGTACTCAAGTTTATATCGAATTACAATCTGGATGTTCATTTGAGGTCTAGGGCCACCTTTGGTTCCACTATTCTGCAAAACATTCTTTCCTAGGGCCTCCCTAAGATGATGCATGGCTTGAGAGACTGCCCCACAGGTTGAAGACGGCATTGGATTTTCAAGTGTTGTATTTACTATAACTATAGATCCGTATTGTCTGTTTCCATCTAGATCAAACATTCCTCCCTTCTTTCCTCCTAGTTAGTTGTTTCCTGGTTGATCAGACAGTCAAGCCTTTGGGTTCTTGATTAAGTTTCATTTCTGTATCTCCTTGAGTTGTTATGGTTATCCAAAGAAGCAGTATTCAAGGGCAACGTCTGTGTGAGGTGGATGGGGGCAGTCTATTATGGATAGAGAAGGCAAAGATCCTGGATTAAAGTCTGAAAGAAGGCCAGCATATATATGATCTGGAATGGATCCGATAACCCAGAGGTTGAACCAGATGGAAAAAGGCAACATGGATCTATTGTTACGGTAAGTCCATAACTGTTAATCTGATGTTGTCAATCTTTATCCTTGACTGATGAGGACTTGGTTCCAAGTCTCAGAACTGGCTTGACTGTTGAAACAGCTCGAGCAAGCCAAAAAAAAAAAAAAAACTCCTGAGCCAAGCTCCTACCCAGAATGCCTCTCTGTAAATACCTCAGATCTCGTTTGCCACTCTTCTCATAAAGAAGCATCAGCTTAACTGTCCTGAAGCAAAGTAAAAAAAAATGTTCTTGTTTATTCCAGTGCTAGTTCTATTTTTCAATCTCCTACCCAGCTAGCTATTTTGTATACCTATATAGTACTCTCTCTCCCTCCTTTAATCTTTCCTTTTCTTTGGAGTGAGTGTTTTTTATCCATACTGTTTGTATCTGTCCTACCATTGCTGGCAGTGCTTTTCTTTTTTCCCTGCCTTTAGTAGTTTTTGGAGTACCATCGCTGGTAGCCTTCTTCTTCTGTGTTTGTGTTTCTTGTCATGAGTGTATCTGCCATTGATCCTTGTTGTTAGTATGGCAGAGAAGAGCACTACAGGCTTCAAATCCTGTTCTGATTGTGACAGAAAAATGCCAGGCTCTGATGGTCACATTCCTTGTGTATATTGCTTGGGTGCAGTGCATTTAGAGCAACAGTGTGACATTTGTGAGGCTTTTAGTAACAGTGCCCTAGTTGAGAGAGGGAATAAGTTCATTCTAAAGGTTTATTAAAGTCATCCTTTGAAGAGACCTTGTCTAGTCAGCCTTCAAGTGCCAAATCCGAGGGGTCTTTTTCTTCAAAAAAAAGAGATGTCAGTTGGTGCTGATGTCTCCTTCAGCTCTGGCTCATAAAAAGTTGAAACCTTTGGTTCTCACAACTTCTGCAGAACCTAAGGTAGATATAACGAAATCAACAGAACCATCGTCTTCAGTTCCCATAGTGGTGACTACCTCAGCACCTCCTCTTTCGGTTCTGGCCACCTCAGTGCCGACCATTGAAAGTGTCCCCCATCCTTTGGTGACATTCTTGGTGCCGACAGTGTTTACGGAACCAGTTTTTTCCCCGGCACCTATCCCCAGGAACCATGGTTCCTTTCAGGTCCCAGAACCAGATACTCCCCTTCATTGGACCCTTTTGTGGGGCAAGTACCTAGTCCCTTTTTAGAGATGCCAGAATCTCCTTTAGCCTTGTTGGTTCAGTCCTCCAGGAGTTTGATGGAAGCTGATGTTGTGAGGTTGGTGGATCAGCTCTTTGTGGTGAGGGGTCTCCACTTCTTCCCAGCCTTCACTCCTTACTGGAGATGAGCATTTTTCTCCAAGGACTCCACTAGAAATTCCTTCTCTAACCACTGTGGCTTTAGAGACCTCGGCTCCGAATTCTCTGATTCTGGCTGTTCTGATGCTGACAGCTCTTGTGTCTTCGGCTCCAATCTCCACCCTGAGTTCTTTGGTTGCTTCAGAACCGATGGACTCCCGGGATCTTAGCTCCACAATGCCTTTTGTGAGCTCTTCCTGTGCTCCGACCTTGTTAGCGGTTTCCCCGGAGTGGGGTGGGACCATGGTTCCAAGGTTGTCTTTCCCGGTTCTGGGCTCTCATCCCTCTTCTCTTCAGGGGGACCTGCTTTTCAAGTTATGGAGAGGGCCTAGGCCTATACAGGCTCCCAGCTGGTTTCTCCCGCATTAGAGCCATTACCCGGGATTCCCTGTGGTCCAGGCTTTCCACCCACCTCCATGCCTGAGCAGCGAGCACCAACACTTCAGGACACCCCTGCACAGAGTCCTACCTCTTCCAATTCCTCCACAGAAGCTCCCACTGAGGATGTGCCTCAGAAGAGGTTGTGTAAGAGAAAACACCTTGATTCTCCTAAGGAATCTCTCACAGAAGACATGGATTTTGGTGACTGGGGGGGAGGGGGGTTCCCTCCGGTCACCCCCAAAAGATGTCTTCTTTAGAGACATTCTTGAAATACTAAAGGAGAGGGATGGGTGGATGCCGCAAGACCCATCCTCCGAAGAGTCTGTGTACCCCGCCAGCTGAAAATCTTATCAAACTGGTTGCCCAACGGGCATGGAAGACCTCTGAATCCATAGAATGCAGCCACCAAGAAGGAACTGGTGGAAGAAAGTTCCACTGTTTATCCCCCTAACCAAGAGTCTAGGGCGATGGACAGATTTGGGAAGTGGGCCTATGCTGCTTTGACCTTTGCCTTGCGGCAGTTGTATTTTTTGGCACACTTCACTAGACTTCAAAGGGATCTGGTCAAGGAGCTGTCAGGTACCCTCGCAGGGCTGTGTCTGATGAGGTTCAGGATAAAGTAGCCTCCCATCTTGCCACCCTGGAGTCTATCTCTAACCTGTCCATGAGGCTCATTGCAATACAGCTGAAGGGATGGCTAGGTCAATGGGTTCAGGTGTAGCAATAACGAGGCATGCCTGGATGCGCCTTTGCGAGTTTGTGGAGCCATTAAAGTCTTCATTCATCATTGCTTCATTTGACGAATCTTACCTTTTTGGCCTGAAAGTTAAAGATACCTTAGCCAGGTGTGAAAAAGATGGAAAAACCCTTTTTGCTGTGGGCGTATATTTTTATGCTCCCCAACGGTGCTATTCCAGGAACCAGAGAAGTGGGAAAATGTGGTCCAAGAAATCCCAAGGGCTTTTCCAAGACACAAGTGGCAACAACTCCCCTTGGGGCAGAGGGGGGGAGCTGTAATGGAAGAGGTCGACCACGCGGCAGAGGTGGCCCGGAAAATCAGGGTTGAAGATTCTTTCTCAAGGAAACCCTACCAGCGCTTCTGAAGGGAGGCCCAATTGCTTGCCTCTGGAGGGAGAGAGGGGAAGACTATCCTTCACCCACTGGCTTGGCAAACGATATCCACAGATTCTTGTGTACTAAGGATCATTACCAGAGGTTACCATATTCCTTTCCAGCTGACCCCAAAACTAGGAAGAAGGATCCCCGATGTCCCACCCAATCAGAGAGATCAGGCAGCTCTAGAAATTCAAAACCTGCTAGAAAAAAAGTCATCCAACAAGTCCCGCCAGACCAGATAGGATCCGGATTTTTCTCAAATCAAATGTACATGCACAGAGATTCCTGGATTTTGTAAAACAAACTCCCTGGACCAGATAGTCTACAACTAGGGGTGCAACCATACTGGATCTGGTCCTCACTAATATGGAAGAGTGCTGCACACCCCCTACTGTAATGCCTTCTCTGGTAAGGTCAGACCACAAAATGGTCTCCTTTGAAGTAAAAATAAAACCTGGACCCCCAGCTAAACCGGGAATATTCAGAAACTATTCTAAGGCTAACTTCCTGGTATTAAGTCAGAACCTGGCAAAATGTCAAGACCCTATAAACCCTGAGAACACTTCTGCCTATGCAGAACTGTCACAGAAACCCTGCACAATCATGTTAATAGCTGTATAGAGGCAGCTGTACCCACCAGGAAGAAGTACAGAACTAATACAAAAAACAAGCCACCCTGGTGGAATCACAAAATCAATCTGATGTATAACAGGAGGAAGAAAATAATAGCAAAGATTAGGAGGTGCCAGCACCCAGCAGGAGAAAAGCATTCTCATTAAACTAAGCAAATAACTCGGAGGACAAATAAAGTCTACCAAAGCCAAATCTGAGGTATGTTTGGCCTCCCAGGCCAAGGACAAAGCATTCTTTAGCTATGTCTGCAACCTCAAAGGCAATATACAATTGTGTGCAGAGCTCACTGTAAATAGAGCCACCTATACTGAACCAGAAGATATAGCAAACCTCCTGGCTGATAAATTCAGCTCCAACTTTACTCCTCTCTCTCCCTCTCAACCTTCCCTCAGGAAATATTATCAAATATAGCCCCCCCCCTACTATCACTAAGGAACAAGTCCTTAATGCTCTGTCTAAGACCAAGAACACTGCATCAATGGACCCAGACAGTCTCCCAAGATGCCTTCTAAATAGCATGAAACATGACCTATCAGGTCCTCTGGAATTACTATTTAACTGTAGCCTCCAAACAGGCTTTTTGCCTCAGGAATGGAGAAAGGCAACAGTCATCCCTCTGCACAAAGGTGGGCCATCTACAGACTCTGCAAACTACAGACCCATAAGTCTTACATATATAAAGCCATAGAAAGAATTATCACAGAGATGGTCAGTAGAGATATAGTAAACCTCCAGACACTGGACCCAACCCAGTTTGGTTTTGTAAAGGACAGATCATGCCTACTCAACCTGGTGGACTTCTTTGAGAAGGTGACCAAAGCAACGGATGAGGGCAAAATCATTCACACTGCCTACCTTGACCTGGCCAAGGCATTTGACACAATACCCCACTCGGGCATTGTTGACAGACTCGAGTGGTTAGGTACAAACCTGTATGTCACCCGATGGATAGACAACTGCCTCACAGACAGGACACAAGAAGTTAGAATTGGGGAGTCCACCTCCACAGAGAGGCCAGTCACAAGTGGAGTCCCTTGGGGATCAGTCCTTGGACTGCTCCTTTTTGGCATTTACTTCTCAGAAGTCAATGTCAGTGGCCTCTGACTGACTAAATTTGCAGATGATTGCAAATTAGGAGCTGTCATTGAATCTCACACTGACACAAATGTTCTCCAGGAGGGGCTGACACAGACGAACAACTGTCAAGAAATGCATAATAGTATCTTTTGGGAAGTCATCCATCCTGGTAGGTATCATATTGACAACACACCCCTTAGAGTTGACCCAGTAGTCAGGGACTTAGGGACACTCATACATAGTAATCTGGCCTTTGATCATCACGTGTCTACAGTGGTGAGGAAATCATTCTATGTTGCGCAGCTTTGTAGCAAAGGGATGGCATCCAAATCCAAGGAAGTCATTGTTCTACGGTATTCGGCATTCATCAGACCAATCATAGAGTACAGTGCCCCCTTTGGTATGTACCTAACCAGGCATATCCAACAGCTGGAATGTCCACAGAGATTTCTCACTATAAGAATACAGGGCATAAATAATATGTCCTATGCAGGCCACCTCAGTGCCCTAAACCCTGTATTCTGTCTCCTTCAGGCTTTTGAGGGGAGATCTATGCCTGGCATACAGGTCATTGTCAGACCCCACTCTGAATGACCTCCTGCATATCCACAAAGCAAACAGTACCACAATTACTCATTCTAAAGACTTAAACCTTGCCTGTGATATAAATAGGACCTGCTGGAGAGATAGGTATGTATCCCAGAGATTACCCCGTCTATGGAACAGGCTCCCCATCCATGTAAAGCAGAGTGCCTCGCTAATCCAAATCAAATGCAGTTTGGACAATTGGATGAAAAACTGGAGATTCATCCCTGGTTTGGCACCTATGTCTCTGATGCAAACAGGTAACCTGTAAATTGTTCATCTCCCAGGCCCATGCTTACACTTTTATCAAGGGTATCAGAACTTGTCAGAGATTTGGGATGCATGACTAAGCTTAAAAAGGCCCTTGTGGTCGTTAGCCTAGTAAACACATATGAACCTAAAAAAGACAGGGAATTGGAGAACAATCTTGGCTCTCAGCATTCTAAGCAAGTTTGTACAACAGGCAAAATTCCGGATGGTCATGGTTCAGTCTATTCTTTATTTCTTAGGGAAAGATGATTGTATGTGCTCTGTAGACCTCCAGGACATGTACTATCACATAAAAATTGGCATACGCTCCAGGAGGTTCATCCTCTTCCGGCTGGGGGCCACTCATTATCAGTTCCTAGCCCTGCCCTTTGATCTCACCGCATCCCCCCCAGGTGTTCACGAAATGTATGGCAGTCGTAGTAGCTCTCCTGAGACTGCACAAATTCAGGGTGTTTCCATATCCAGACTACTGGCTCCGTACTGCCCCCACCAGTCGTCTACTTGAACAGGCAAGAGACTTCACCTTGCATATTTGCTCTTGCGTAGGGATAATGGTGAATCTCGCCAAGTCCCAACTAATTGCCAGCCAACAGTTAGAATTCATAGCAGCCAACCTGAACACATGCGTATGCATGGTCTCCCTTCCTTTTCACAGATTTCAGAAAATTAGATCAGAGGTAGACATGATTCTTTCCAACAAAATTATTCACACATTTCTAGTTCTACAGGTACTGGGGTCGATGGCTGCGGCCATCATATTAGTACCTCTAGCAAGATTTCACATGAGGATCCTACAGTGCCTTCTTTCCTCCCAGTGGGTCCATAGGTTCATAGGTAGGTACTAGGCTATTGGCCCTAGGGCCTATACAAGCTTAGCCAAAAAGGTACCCTGGCTTTCGCCACCCAAGAAAATTATTTTCCTGTGCCCCTGTCAAGCAGAACCACAGAAGTGATCCCCGGGGTGAATTTCCTATTACCCATCCAATCATCAAGATTTTTCTTGAAGAGTGCTAATGAGGAGTTCTGTTTGACATAGATACTCACTTACTCATCCTCTGACCCATTGCATCTAAATCACCAATTGTCGCAAGAAGGATTTATCTTGGTGGATGAAATCTGAGGAAATTCTTCTGGGCCGAAAGTTTGCTTTCCTCTAACCCAGGCCATAGTGACCACGGATGCCTCCCAGATCGGGTGAGGGGGCATTTTCAGGGAAGGACTGTCCAAGGAACTTGGTCCCCTACAGAGGCCAATCTGCATATCAGTGTTCTGGAACTGAGGGCAGTGCTCTTAGGGTTGCAAGCCTTCCAAACCGTCATTCCTCTAGGAATGATTGCTATTCAGTCAGACAACGCGTGAGTAGTCTAGTACATTGACAAGCAAGGTGGAACCAAGTCTTACCTCCTTTGCTGAGAAGCTGTGAGTGTGTCAATGAGCGATATCTTCAAACCGCTTTCTGGTAGCAATGCATATCCTGGGGAGCTCAAACATGATGGCGGACAAATTGAGCAGATGCATCCTCCCGCCTCACGAGTGGTCTCTCAATCCCAGAGTAGCAAAGGAGATTTTCCATTACTGGGGCCAGCCTTGCTGCAGTCTACTTGCATCCCCCCAGAGCAACAAGTGCAGCAGCTACTTTGCCCTAATCCCCCATCAGGGGGAGTCACCGAGAGATGTTGTCCTTCACCATTGGCCCTCTGGACTACTGTATGCCTTTTCCCCCATTCCTCTGACCCCCCTTTGCATAAAGAAGGCCAAAAGGTTGAAGAGAAAGGTGATTCTCATTACCCCCTTTTGGCCTCAACAAGTTTGTTTCCCTTTCTTTGGCCTTACCTACTTCAAAGTACATGGACTCTGGACCCAGAACCAGATCTCCTGTCCCATCCTTGAGGACTAATTCACCCCAGCCTAAAAAACCTTGGTTGCTGCAGTTCCATTGATTGCCAGGCGTAATAACTTGTCTTCCGCTGTCTGAAACATTTTGCTAGCTTCCCATAAACCTTCCACTAGAAGAGACTACCTCAGCAAATGGAAAAGGTTTTCTTTATGGGCATGTGATAAACTGGATCCTTTCTAGACTTTGGTCAAAGAGATTTTGAAGTTCTTGGCTATGCTTTTGCTTGGCTATTTGCTTACTATACTTTTGCAATGCTTGACCCAATTCCCCTTTAAGCCGGCTGCTATCTGTGATCTGAAATTTTTCATGGAAAACCATTTCCTAATAGCTATTATATCCATTAAAAGGATTTTAGAGTTTCGTGTGTTACCTTCAAAACTTCCATACTTTATTTTTCATAAGGACAGGGTATAACTGAGAACCAGTCCATCCTTTCTTCCAAAGGTCATATCTGAGACCAACCAGTCCAACCTTTCTTCCAAAGGTCATATCTGAGACCAACATTAATCAATCTGTTGAGTTACCAGTGTAATTCCCTAATATTTCTTAACAAAGGGGAATACTGCTTACATTTTTTGTATGTGCACAGACAATTGTGTTTTTACCTCAACAGAACAAAAGATTTCAGGAAGTCGGACCAGTTACTTGTTTCCTACTCCAATCCTTCCATGGGTTCATAGGTAGGTACTAGGTTCATAGTTAGGTACTAGGCTATCGGCCCTGGGGCCTATACAAGCCCAGCCGAAAAGGTACCCTGGCTTTTGCCACCCAAGAAAATTATTTTCCTGTGCCACTGTCGAGCAGAACCACAGAGGTGATCCCCTGAGTGAATTTCCTATTTCCCATCCAATCATCAAGATTTTTCTTGAAGAGTGCTAATGAGGAGCTTTGTTTGATATAGATAGGTAGTTTATTCCAGAGTATGGGAAGTCTCTGGGACAGGAATCTATCCCTCCGGCATGTTCTGTTTATTGTGGTGACAAGGTTTAGGCCTCTAGAGCGTGTAGCTCGGAGGGATTGGGATTTCTTTAAGTGGAGCATGTCCAACAGCTCTGGGTTTGACATAGCTTTGTATGTTAGACAGAGATCACCTCTGAGTAGGTGATATGCGACGGAGTAAAGCTGGAGTTTTTTGAGACAGTCTGTGTAGGGCATCTGTTTGAGGCCGGTAATCCTCTTTGTGAGGTATTTCTGTGGCCTTTCCAGTTGTTGTAGATGTCTTGTGAGGTACATACCAAAAGGGGCGTTGTACTTTATAATGGGTCTAATGAGTGATGAGTAGAGGGGAACAATGACCTCTTTTTTTTCTGGATGAGAAACCTTTTGTGATGATGTTTGCCACGTAGAAGGATTTCCTGACTACTGTGGTGATGTGATTATCAAAGGAGAGACTACTGTCCACCTGTGTCCCAAGGTCTCTTATCACACTTTCGGTGTTAAGTATACTAATGCCTATGTTGTAGTTCATGGGTACAGAGTTTTTAGCAAAGGAGATGACACTGCACTTTTTGGCATTGAGCTTGAGGCCATGGCTTTGACACCAGGCATCTGTCTCAGTGAGGCCCTTTTGTAGGATGTCCACATTGTTAGGAGTTTCGATTATGGCTCCCAATTTACAGTCATCTGCGAACTTTGTTAGCTAAAGACCCTTCTGTGTTAGCCTGTACTTCAGAGAAGTTGATACCAAACAGGAGAGGACCCAGGACTGAACCCTGTAGTACTCCACTTGTCACTGGTCTGAAGTCGGATTTGGAGTCTGCTACTTTCACAGTGTGGGTTCTGTCAGTGAGCCAGTTGGCAACCCATCTTGTGACGTAGGGATTTATACCTAGTTTATTGATTTTATCTATAATTCCAGAGTGGGGGATGGTGTCAAAAGCCTTGGCAAGATCTAGATAGGCTAGGTGAACCACCTTACCCTTGTCTACGGCTTTGGTGACTGCTTCAAAGAAGTCTATCAGGTTTAGGAGACATGATCTGCCTTTTACAAACCCGAACTGGGTGGGATCCAGAGTTTGGAGATTACCAATGTCTTTGTTTGTAAGTTCCATGATACGTTCCATGGCCTTGCAGACCAGGCTCGTCAGGCTAATGGGGAGGTAGTTCCCGGGGTCCATGGTGGCCCCCCCTTGTGGAATGGGATAACCATTGCTGTGCGCCATTCAGCAGGCACAAAGCCTGAGGTGAGGCTATGCTTGAACATGGTACTTAGGTGGGGTGCCAGTTCGTTCTGTAGTTCATGTAGAACACAGCCTGGGATGTTGTCTGGTCCCATGGATGCTGTGTTCTTGGCTTTGGAGAGTGTGGTTTTTACCTATGCAGCCGTGATTACAGGAACTTTGCATTCTTCCGGTATAGAAATGGGCTCTTTAGGGGGTGGGGAGGGGGTAAAGTTAGCACTGAACCTATCTGCCAGGATGTTGGCAATATCAGTTGGGTCTGTATATTTAGTGCCATTGTGCTGTAACTCAGAGCAGATCTGAGTGTTGCTAATGAGATTCTTGACATAGCTATAGAATGCTTTGTGGTCATCTTTAGAATCAGTGGCGATTTTGTTTTGTAACTAGCTTTGGAGGATTTTATCAGGGATCGCAGCTTCTTACTGAGGCTGACCAGCGAGGTCCTCCACTCGTGGGATTTTACTCTCTTTTGCAAGAGATTCTCCCTTCTGTTGTAGTTTGTTTATGGCAGGGGACCACCAGATTGGCTTCCTTTTTTTGGAGGATAGCGTTTTGGTTCTGTTTGGGATAGCACGATCCATGCACTCATGTAAGTGCTAAGTGGTAAATCAGTTTGTAAGGTTATGTTATCTAAGTGGCTAAGAGATTGCATTATCTTTGTCTATAACAGGAAAAATCTCAAATTGGCAGCTTCAGTTAGAGCACACTCCACCAGAGCTGTGGCCACGTCCACTGTTTTTCACTCCAAAGCTTCCTTGGATGACATTTGTGCAGCAGCAACATGGGCTTCTCCTTATACCTTTATTACTGATTACAAAGTGGATATCGTCTGCGGGGGGGGGGGGGCCTCATTTGGTTCTATGTTGCTCAGGAATATCCTTCTGTAAGGCTTCCCGAGATTTAAGGTAGCTGGGGACTCTGTCCCATCAGTCAAGGATAAATGAAGATTGACAACATCAGATAAAGAAGTTATGTACTCACCATAACGTTCCATCTGTGTTGTCGATCTTCATTTATCCTTTACACCCCCCTCCTTCAGACTTCTTGAGGCTCTGACCACAGTCGAGGCTTTTGCTTCCTCCTGTATGATCTTGGACAAAGCCTCTTCAATGGTTATGCCATTACCTTTACCCAATTTGTTATTGCTGCAAACTTGATCTGAGGTATTTAGAAAAAGGCATTCTTGGTCGGAACTTTGCTCAGGAGTGTTTTTGGCTTGCACGAGCTGTTGTAACAGCTGAGCCGGTTCTGAGATTTGGAACGGAGTCCTCATCAGTTGAGGATAAATGAAGATCGAGAACACAAATGGAACGTTATGGTGAGTACTTAACTTCTTTTTTCTTATCTTTACTAAAGCTCTTCCTCAAGCGAGTCCCAACTTCTATATGTCCCTCCTTTGTAATGGTAACAGAAGAGCTGTAACTGTAAAATTCAAGCCCATGCCTCTTGGCATAACTTACTCCACTTGTATAATTTCATAAACAAAGTTTTATATATTTTCATTATGTATTTTTAAGGTAAAATCTTTCTCTCTTAAATCCCTCCTTTAGCCTGCCCATTGTAGTTTCTTCCCTATGTAACCGAAAAAATCATCCTTGGATACACATGTCCCTCTCCCCAACTATATTTTGAAGAGGGTAACTGTGTAGAATGATTTTCAAGTGTAAATAATAAAATCTAGGACTAGCGCCATTTTCCTTTCCAGTCTAGTGGTTTCTTCCCAAATCATTTTCTTTCATGACAGCAAGTGGCACACAACTTCACCTTACCTTCTTTTTGGTATTGTTCAATGATGGAAATCCATTAGTATGTTTTAAAATTACGTCATCTGATACTGGAGTGCTACTGCATGAGCGCATACTGTATATAAGGAACCAACTTAAAAAAAAGGGGGGGGGGTACATTGAAGAAGTAGCACCCTTCCTTTCCCTCCTTTCCTTGTTTCATCATAAAAAAGTTCCCTCTGGGAAATAGATTTTTCAGGGGACAAAAATAATGTGACTTGTGCAAGCAGGTTTGTATGTTGAAAAATTAAAACCAAACTATTGCATATTTCTAAATTGTTTATCGCATAGTTTCAATCCATAAAGTCCAGTGCTGCTGTGCGAACTATATATGTGCATGCCATTGCTTTCTACTCTTCTATTGCCTCTATGTCTTCTACAGTCTGTTTGCTGAACCTGTTCATTTACCTTCACCCGTAATTTCTTGTCTTCTTGCATCTTTCTTTTTTGTCCATTTTTTTTCTGGTAGAGTGGAAAAAAATGAATTGTATATTTGCTTACCTTGCCTCTGACTACTGTGCTTTGAGAAGACTGTCCATCTTCCCCTCTTGTCCTTGCATTCATGTATGAACTTTAGCAAGTCCTCAAATACCATCTCTAGTGCAAGGTAGATTTTATCTTTTGGGGAGTGCGGTGCTCAGAACACTGCTGGATGTATTCATTTGCATCTAAGATGTAATTGACTTGATTTTTTTTTATGGCTGAGATGAAATTGTCCCTTTGCTCCGTAGTAGTTGCAGAATAATCATTGTGCATGAAGATTTGGTCTTGACCTATTTTGAGTGTTTTTTCACAAGAGAGATAGAACCTGTGCTTTATGTGCAAATGCTTGGAATTAAACCAATATAGGTCTTGGTGATTTTTTTTTAATCCTGTTGTTGAGAGATATGTACAATGTACTCTGTCAAGTAAGATATTCAGCTTGGGCATATCAGTGCACGCACTAAGTACTTCTGCATAAACTTCATGTAATCATTGTCTTTTTCATTTTCTATTGGACTGCTGTAAATCTCTGTTGATCTTCTAATTGTACCATTTTCACCATGATTTCTTTCTGCACTGATGTTCATTCTGTCAGGTTTTCTTGTAATACCTCATCTTTTTGCTGCATCTTTATTTGATCGTCGCATCTGTTTAGTGTTTCTTCTAATTTCTCTGCATTTTTATTTGTACTAATATAATCTTTAAGTGCCACTGATTTTGAGAACTTCAGTATACATATTGTCTATTTTATCTTCTAGCATAGCTGCAGACGTTTTCTCTGTCCCTACTTCAGTGCAGTGATCATGGCATATGTAGAAGTTGTCAGTATGATCTTGCAAATACTCTTAAACTGTTCTTCTGGGTAATTTTTGAATCTGATCTCACTCTGACATTTGTGTATATCCATTATTTTTGTTTTTCCCTTTTTAAGATAGTCATTTCCTGGCTTTTTACAATGCTTTCACATTTCCTGACAGGAGAGCAATTTTCAGCCACCTTTTAACTTGTCGGTATACTGGATGTCCCCAAGCACTTCATTACATTTTTAAGAACATTTTACAGAAGAAATAGTCACCTGCTGCACAATCTGTTGCCCTTAAAAATGGACAGGATTTATAAAATATCATTGGATAGACAAGTCTTGTGTAACACATACTACCTTGATCCTGTCACTGGTTCCTTATCTATAGCCCATCAAAGTTGGAAACAATTTCCTCTGGCAACACTACTCTTTGATAATGATGCAAGGATTCAGTGTTACTAGGTAAAGATTGAGGAAGAATGTTTTGTATGTTTCAGAGATAACTACTGGGGAGAAGCTTCTGTATCTGGTATGTTAGCTGTTAGATTACTTAATTATTAGGATCACATGGAGACTACTGCTGTGATATAAGAGTTTAATATTTGGTCAACCAGCAGATGATTTATGTATCAAGAGAAAGGCAAAGACAGATTATCTTTTAAGGATGTAATTATACCCTGTTCTCCACAATACCAGAGGGATTATATTCATCATTAAAAAAATAAATAAATAATGGGAAAGGAGCTTTTTGTAATTTTCACCAGCAAAGGCCTTTTCAAAGGGGCGTGGTCCAGTAATAATCCAAAATCCACAGGAAGAGGAATATAGACAAACTAAAAGTTACTTCAACTTCCATATTTACCACTCCCTTTTCTACCCTTCTAGGTGGCAAATGTCAGAGCTTATGTACCTGTTTGTCAACAGATTAATGTAAACCAAGTGAGATCTACAATTGGTTCAACAAGGCTATACAATGGAATTTCTTCAGACAGCTCACAACCTCATCATGTACTCAATCTCAGCAACTAATGTGTCGTCTCTGTCAAAGAGAGCAATTCAGAAGGTTGTACATCATAAAAAGCAAGACTTTTATTCCACACTCTTAAGTACCAAAAAGGACAAGGCCAGATTTAGATCAAGCAAGCATCAGCAAGTTTATAAATGCAATCTTTCAGGATCATGACTTTGAAAACAGTAATTCCTTTTGTAATGAATTCTAATATGGAGACCTTGGATGTGGAAGTTGCTTATCTTCATATTCTAATGAGACATTTCCGGGAGAACAATAATTTAGGTTCCTAATAGCACATCGAAAAGGACGATGACCAGCAGACAGTGGTGTACTAACAAAATATATATCTTTTTATTATTCTGCTGGGTGCTGCACCTCATTGATGAAGGCTTGACATTAGAGCCGAAACCTGTTTGGATTGTGGACTGTAGAATTTCTGCCTTTTTATGTGCTTTATGGCATAATAAAGCGATATGTATTTTGTTAGTACACCACTGTCTGCTGGTCATCGTCTTTTTCATATTGCATTTTGAGACCTGGCAGTTGCCTTACGTGCAGGGACTGTGTTTGCTGCTCCTAATAGCACATCACCATTTTCAGTTTTCATCTCTGCTGTCTGGACTCTCCATAACTCCTGCAGTATTTTCCAAATGCTTGGATCCAGTGCTTGCTCACCCACAGAGCAAATTATTGCATTTTCTTTACTCATTCTTATTTATTTATTATTATATTTTTTTTTCCACAGCATTTCAGCGGATAATGCAGTAGGGGAACATTCCCTCCTAACATTCCATAAGTTTCTTGATTTAAATGACAGTGCCACTGGCATCAAGCAGAAGGAGCTTTGTTTCTTATAGTTTTGTTTGTCTGTCAGGCCTGTGGCATGGCTGATGTATTGGTATGATATCTGCCCCACTCATTCTTCTGTGGAAATTAACTTAGTAGGGTGCAGTGGTGCAAAAGTTTTATAAGGATGGCACAGTACTTGTGTAGGAAAGTCTGGGGAGCTCAGTTATACTTCCACATGGGAATGTAGAGGAGATTTTGGGATATCATCAGCCAGATTTGTTTGAATCATTCCATATTGCCATTCAAAGCAATATTGTAGGGGCATGGGAGCCAAGAGCAAAGTAAACCAACCCAATGCACATATAAACTGCTTCTTCACAGGGACTTGTATAGGTTGCCTTTTGGTTACTGCTTAATTGTCGTTTCATTCCACAGATGAAATGAGACCGCTTCAACTTTAGCTAATGTAGTTTAGCATTACACTTGACTATTAAGAATCATATGACGTATTGTCAGTGGTATAAATCCTGTCTTTTAACTTGGTGTTTGGAAAGTTTTGACCCTGAGTGGGATCAACAACCGTGCATGCTGGTTCATGTTGGACAGTATTACTTCTGGTTGTTTTTTGTACTCCATAGCCGGTGACTGCTAGGAGCTTTGAACATGCTGTATGAATGTCCACTGTCTGGAAAAAGAGCAAGATTCTACTACTTTCCTCTGTTCTGCACTTTAGATGGGGGTGGGTGGTGCATTGGTGTAGGATGGCCTTTTGAAGTATCTAAGCCTTTTCTTCCATTTCTACTGCTGTGAGGCACTTGTATCTAATTTAGGTTCTAGGACAGAAACCAATATAAAGTCATAACTGCAATAACATACTGGTGTTATTGCATTCAAACTAAACCTGATGCAGTTATCTGCTCTATGTTTTTTCCAAAGGGCCAAAAGCTGCCTGAAGTAGAGTTCTTTGGTGGTTCCATTTTAAAATGCAATATTGGGAGCCTCTCAGGTATGGAATAGTTCTCCAGAGTGAGACAGTTTGTTGTTTTGAGGTGATTGATTAGGAGTTTGGGGACACCTTTACTGCGGCTGACTCTCTGGGAGTTGTCTAATGCATCTCTTCCATGTTTGCATGATGAAGAAAGCTTCATAGACTGATGGCAGTGTGAAATGTGTCTTAAGATTCTCTAGCCTAGTTATAAGAGCAATATCTGTGTTTAGAGAGGTAGAATCATAAGTAGGTTGTCATGTGGTCCAGGAGGCCATTGTGGAGTCTTGCCTAATTCCACACTTGTTCCAGAACACCAGTGACTTGATCAGAGTCACATAGGCAAATAGACTGAGAGAATCAAACCCTGGTCAGCAAGAAGCAGCTCATTAAAAGCTCATAGCCTTAATTCCATGTGCTAACTACCATATCTGCAGTTGATCCCCTTTGTTCAAAATTCTGATGTGTGTGTATAATTACACACACACACATATTTGTACACAAGGCAACTTGTTGTCCTGGCTACTGTAGCTGGATGTACTACCGGCAATTTATATATGCATTGGGTTGGTTTGCTCTGCTGTTTGCTCTAAGTATTGGATTGAGTTTCAGAAACTGTCCCACAGTAAGCCTACCTGCTGCAGGGTAAGTTGCCTAGGTGTTTTTTCATCTGACGTCATGGTGAACACCATAATATCCTGTAGGTAGTTTTCAGGCTAATCTGTGTTTAGGCAGTATGCAGGTCTGCAAACAAAAGATTTGCAGCCTTTCTTTCCTTGGGAAGGTGTTTTAGTCTGAAGCAAGGGCATAGCTCTGCTTTAGGAGCTTTTGGCCCTTTGGAACAACCATAGATCAATGAATTGCGTCAGATTCATTTTGAATGCAGATGACACCAGTATATCACTGGAGTTATGATCTTATTTGGGTTTCTGTCTCCTTTTCACTTGGAATGGTTTCTCATTTATGGACTTGAATATAGTGCAGCGGTTAGCATTATAGCCTTACAGCGAGAGGTTCTCATGTTCACTTCTCGTTTGGGGTGCCTTCTGTGCAGAGTTTGCATGCCCTCCTTGCGGTCATGTGGGTTTCCTCCGGGTTCTCCGGTTTCCTCCCACATTCCAAAGGCATGCAGTATGTGGATTGGACACGCTCTAAACTGGCCGTAGGTGCAAGTGCATGGTACAGATGAACTACTGCAGCAGGGCTAGCCACTCGGTGATGTAAACTTTGGCATGAGTTGATTGTCGCTGTTAGGGTGACACTCCAACCCCATTGTGCAGAATGCGAAAAAGGGGTTGAAGATGGATGCATGAATAGATGGACTTAAATATGATCATGGCTGGATGGGGTATTATAGATTGTACTCCTTCATGGTATTGTGGTATAGTTTCTCGACTTTTGCACGTTGGGAGGTCTTATGGCATCACCTAGCATAGAATTTGCCATAATTCCTGCTTGTTTATTGTGGCAGAGCACACACACTGACCAAATGGGATACAGTGATCCACTGTGTCCCTACTGGCAGACTGACTGCTTAGTCACTGTCTGTGGTTCTTTGATACATAGTCTTGCTTAGGACTTTAGACTGTGCAGGATCGTGGACTTGATAGTTAATACTAAACCTTTGTGTAGACTACTGTTTTCAGGGCTGTGTTTTCCCCAAACCAGACACCCAGGGGGATTAAATTTTGACATGTTGAAGAAGACGAATTTCCTTGACACATACCGAAGTTTTGTACTTAACCATAGTGCTAGCTCTGCTGAGTGAAATCAGTCTTTATTAATCAACTTCTCTACAGTTTCCCTGTTTGGCTAGGAAAAGGTTTATGTCTTTTACCTGCTTTCTTGGCTTGGTCCGAAAATGGAAAGTGGAGGGAGAGGTGTAAGATATTGTGGGGAGGGGGGTGCTTATTTAGCATTGGAAAGTCATGTACACAGAGGTGAGTGTATACTGCACTGTATGTCTTATACGATAAGAAAGATTAGATTCTCCAAGCAGGTCTAGCATTATAATAAGTATATAACTTTTGTTTCCTTCACAGAATAGCTGGGCTTATTTTCCTTTATAGACCCAGGAGTTAGGTAATCTAGGAGGATCTCTGAACTCAACCATCACTATTTTTTGTTTTTTTTTATATATCAAGAAATCAGCTGAACTGGATGGAATGGCTTGTGAGGACAGCCCCTAGGCCTCTCGTATGGGAGGTGTACCAGACATGACCCAGTGAGCAGAGGCCCTGGGCATACAACTAGGGCATGTTGGAGAAAATATCTCTCTGCTTCTTGGCGATATCTGGGACCATGTAGGATGTGCTGGATAACATTGCTAGGGTTAGGGAAGTCTGGGTTACCTGGCTCAGCTTCTTGCCAACATGGCTTTCAAGAACACAAATTAAAAAATTAATGAATGTTCAGTGTTGCAAAGTCCAGTTTCAACATTTGTCAGTGAAGGTATACATAGGTTTGCTGTATTAGTCAGAGAAGCTGTTATAGATTGCTACTTTGTATATGGAATACCCTGTTTTGAGAAATGACTGCTAGTTCTACAGTGAGAACTTAATATAATCAGGTGGACGAAAATTCTTGGAATCTGCTACAGAATAAGTGATTTGTGCATAATCAAGCTCATTACTGAACCTGCTCAGCCCAACCTTAAGTCATGTCACCACTGCTTCCTCACCCTGCTAATAATCAGCCATCCCAACAGCATTAAAAATGCCACTGTACACTCCCCTTTCAGTGACCACTGTCCTATTGCCTTCAAGATCCACAGCATCACTCTGAAAAACAGTCCCTCAGACTAGACAAATTCAGACCCAAACTACACAACAGCTCCAAACTGGTTTCTCATCTCTCCACAGTAGACTGGCCTCCCATTTCATCTATCCAAAACCCTAATATTGCCGCTAAAGACCAAACCCATTATTTCCTCCAACTATAAAATACTTTCTTCCCACTTAATTACTAAGATCTCCAAATGCAGCCAAACAGATTGGCTTACTAAGAACTTAAAGAATCCCTTAGGCTATGTGATGCTGCCTGGCTGAAATGGAAACGAAACCCATCTGTAGACACCTGGAACAATTCACTTATGTAATTTCACTGAACAGGCCATTAGATAGTTATTTCCTCTGGTATGAACAGTCGTCATAAAGACAACTCAATAACAACAAAACAGTGCTACCTACCACATTTCCCCAAAGCACTTTTTGTGCAAGATCAACCTGATTACAGGACAGACTTGGCAAAAATAAACCCCAGGACTCCAATGTCAACAGTCCCATCTTTCACCCTTTAACTTTCTCAGTGAATTCAAATACCTGCCAACACTCCTACCAAATACCTGCACACTTGTAATCCCTACCTTCTTATCTCCCACAATTCTTCAAGCAAATTGCAGCTAAATATATTAAAATCCTTTTAGAGCAAATCTTCTTAGACAGACCCACAGGGTCTGAATGTCTTAGCCCCTTATCCTGATACAGCTTTAGAGAATTTATAGTCACCCATTCTCCATATTTACAACCTCTGTATCACTAACAATATCATGCCAACCATTTGGAAATCAGCATTAGTTACTCAATCCCACAAACCCTCTGACTTCTGCTTCATCTTCATCCCGCCAAATGTAGGCAAAATCCTTGAGAAAAATCCTTGCACAGTCCAGTATCATCCTATATGCAAAGTTATCACTTTCCCAAAAACAACATGGCTTCTGGTCTGGGAAAAGCACAGCTGCTCTTGGGACCATTAAAGAAGAAATATTGCTCAACGGTGACAAAGGCAACTTTACAAGGGCTTTATTCATTGTTCTCACTTGGTCCTTTGACCTGACTGACCACTTTATTCTACTCTGTCATATCTCTGAAATGAGTATTGGCACTCAAGCTACAGTCTAGTTCAAAGACTTGCTCAATATGAGGTCCTGTTTTCCACATCAGCTACCCTTACAGACTGGGTTCTACAAGGTTATTTTCTGGTCCTACTTCTGTTCTGTTTATTTTTATCAACAAACTACTACTGGATCTTCATGAACTTCAACTTATATGCAGACGACATGGTGAGTTATAGGTCTACCTTCAAACACAAATATTGCAGGTTCAGCTCCAGTAAGATCTTTTATTACCTATCTTCTAACTCATTTCAAAGAAGCTCCTATGTAATGCCAATGAAATTTGGAAACTACCAAAAACTCTCATAATGCCCCAGTATCAAGGACTACAACAACCACCAAATACACATAATCATCATTTAAATACCTTGGTATTTGGCTAGAATAGTCCCTAAACTTTCAGCTACACATTGAGAAAACTAGATCTAAAATTAAATGTTTTTTGTTCCGGGCCCATAAAATATCTCCATTCCTCTCCCCGCTGGTCAGATGTTATATGGGCAATGACATCCTTCTTTCCAGTTAGAATATATCTTGAATATGATAGCTGCTGCATCTAAAAAGAACACTAAATGTTCATCATTCTCACTGCTGCAGTAGTGGTGCATGTGTAGAAGGAAGCCAGACCCCTGTAAAGACGTGGACCATCATTATATCCTCTGCAGGATTTAACCCAAATAGCTATAAGCCACTACAGCAGTGAGTAATCTGAGCATGTACTATTATGGTAAGTGAAAATTAACACAACTGTACTTTCCTTTCAATCCATTGCAAACAACTTGGTGCTTCATAACAACTCCTCATGCTGGGATCACCACTAGAACAGTAAAAAAAAGCCAAATAGCTTCTCATCAAAGAGCTGCTGTCTTCCTAGGCTCACTGCTACCCCCACCCCTGTCTGCCAGACTGATTACCACCATCTCATGATGCACCCTCAGAAGTTCCTTGTTGCCTTGCTAGCACCTAAACTTCACTGCTTCTTTCTCCTAGCCCCATAAGTGTGGCAAGCCCTCCTTCCCTTCCTATTTTCAGAAACCTCTCCAGCTAAGCTAAATTCAGACATCAATTCAACGACTACCTTACCCTCCAAAGCAACTGCAAATACCTCCTCGTAGGCCACTTCACATAATGCCCACCAAACATATTCCGCAATTTAACTACATGATCTGAAACAAAGCGACTTCAGTACTAACTAGTTGTATAGTGAATACGTCCTTCTCTCTTTCTTAGTCTGTCATATTTTATTGATAAGCCTGTACTCTGCTGATCTCATCTACTCTTTAATTTAAACTTGTGTTCAATAGTTGTGCATATACATTGTAAGAAATTAATTTATTACTTTTGTATAACTTGTCTTAATTGTACCTGGGGCTAGGTCTGAAAATGCCCAGTTTTGATCAATACCTTATCCTGGCAAGCAAACTTAATTTCAGGAAACTAAAATCGGGTGTATCGACACTTGGTTGGCTGTTTGTAGCTTGAGTTCATCAGCCTAGTGTGCCACGAACTGATTTGTAAGAGGAGTTTCATTCTTTTCCATGAGCCTTTGGATTTGAAAGCAATTTCCACCAACTTCTTTATAGGTCAGATAGATGGGTCACATGTAAGGTTGGAATATGCCAGGAAGAGATCCTCTTTGTTAACCTGTATGACCCTAATCATAAGACCCCCAAGTTCTTTTCTGACAGTAGGTCCCATCTACATTATATTAACATCTTTAACTCCTTGTTCATGGGTTGGGGAGGTGATTTGATACTGAGCAGCAGCATACTTTATTTTGCCACCTTGTGGAGTAGAAAGACTTGTGGGGATTATTGTATTACTTCCTAAAGTTCTCTTCAGTTGTTGATTTGTATTCTATGGTCACAAAGTGCTCATTTAGCACATTTTCGTAATATTCTAGGAAGTGAGCTGTTAATGTTCATTATTAGATTATGTTTCCGTAGCATATGATTACAGTATGTGGGATGTATCCTTTTTGGGTGCCTTCCATATGCCCAAGGAAGTTTGAGGGTATGCTGGTATAAAAGCAGACATGGGTGCCAAAATGCAGATCTTTCTTGCCCTTGAAGATTTCAAACCGACTTTGTATTCACTGTATCTTCAGTATTTAGCAGTTGACTTGGTTAAACTTTTAGGCAGCTAAATACCACTTTGAGGACTCTCCTTCCTTTTCTGTGTAAAATTTGTGTGAAAACTGTCTTGTGTCTAGGCGAAAAGAGAAGTATCTACCTTATAGAGATTTTCCCAGACGCTTGTTTATGTTGTCTAGGGGGTTTATATGACATCTGGTATTGTGACATCGGTTTACTGTTAGAAGTCATCTTGGCAGCCTTAATAATATATTTCTTAAACAATGGCTTTTGGGGACTGTCTCAAGTTCTTTGGATAGCTTCCTTCTGACTCCTGAGAAAAGGAAATCATTAAGAGACTTCTGAAGTTGGTTTGCCTTTGACTTTTCTTCTCCAGTCCCCGGTGGATAACTTCACTGTGACGTTATTGGAGTACTTGGAACATCCACTGCATTCTTCTGACCACTCTTATTAATACCGGCAGCATGGAGTATAATTTTGAGTGCTTTGACTAGATACAAATAAGCTGTGAGATCAGAATGACTGCTGTTTACAGCCTGTGTGACCTTCTCAAAGAAGTTAACTAAATCGAGTAGGCAGGGTCTCCCTTGGACAAAACCAAACTGATGCTGGTCTAGCCTGATAAGGCTTTAGGTATTTTAGATCATGAGATCCAATACAATGGATTCCATTGCTTTGCAAATCAGAATAGCAAGGTTAATTTGTGTTATGTTTTCCAGGTCTGTGGTATGGCGGCTTTGAATAGGGGCATTATCGCTGCAGTTTGCCACACTTCAGGAACTAATCCTGCAGCTAAGCTCTGGTAAAGACATTAAGGAGGAGCTCCATGAGGGCATGCTAGGCAGTATTTGTTAGGCATCTACATAAATTTTCAAGCCTCATGAATGTAGTACTTCTGATTTCAGAGAGCACTTTCAGTGCATGTTTCTTTCTGATATTAGAAGGTGTAAGGAATTGGGGAATTTTTGGAATTAAGTCGGTTGCTTCGGGAGTAAAGCCTGCACTAAATTTGTTTTCTAGTATATTTGTTGTGTCTACAGGGTCTGAGTGAGTGGTGCCATTTTGGATTAAATTCAAAACATTGCTGGGTGTTATTTCGTAGTTTGTAATGTAAACAAAGATAAATTAGCTCTGTGAAGCCATTGGCAATTATAAGTTCATGGTTTGCCTTACTTGCCCTGAATAGTTTCTTACTGACATTCTTGAAGCAAGCATTAATATGAGGAATTTTAGATCTCGTATGATTTAAGAATAATTTTTTTTTCTGCTTAGTTAAGCTGATGGACCCCATGGTAGTTTTGTTCTCAAGTTCCTATTATATTTGGCCCTAGTAGGGATGGCCAGGTCTAGGCACTTATCTGTATAGTATTAGAATGCTTTTGTATAAATCAGTAACATTGATGGTCCTGTCTAGTGGTGATACAAGTGATTTTGGATAGCTCATCAACGTTTTAGGAAACTTGTTTGAAATATTTCGGTTCAAAATTATTAGAGATTTTTTAAAGAAAGGGTTACAAGATTATGATCAAATATAACCAGGAATGGAGAAGTTAGAGTAATTGTGCATGTAGTGACTGTATTAGTTAGGACCAGGTCAAAAATATTGTCTTCTGTATGGTTTGTTATCTTTGTTCCAGGGAATTTATATGATGTAGATGTGCTCCAATTTATTGACTACTAGTTGAAATCTTCCATAATAAAGATGTTTTGATAAGTTCAAGTACATTTAGAAATCTTGTTTTGTCATCCGGGCATGGAGAGTGTCTTGTAGCAGGCTATAAGTTGATAGTTTGTCTTGTTCAGGGGAAGTTGAAGTTCAGTGAGTTCAGTTTATGGGTCTATGGGAATCTATTTTGAGGTGCAGTCCTTGAGAAATGTAGAAACACTACCCCAGTTTCCATCAGGCAGACACACGGCACAGGTATGGGGTGTATGTGTGTGCTCTTTTTACACTGAAACCAAAGTCTCAGTAACTACACAAACACATATGCATTCAAGTTGAGTGGAAGCCTCAAGATTAGACAATTTTTTGTTTAAAACTTCTGGCATTGAGAAAAATCACCTTGCCCAGTTTAGGGCTGAAAATGGCTACATTGATATGCTTTGCAGTATGCCATTGACTTAAACACTGTGGTGGCAACAAGGACTTGAACCAGTATGCAGAAGTCTTGAAATGAGAGGTGCAGGCCGTCCTTGGCAAATTGTTGTACTGTACTGTCAATCCTCCTGTCCCATGCTGCAAGTACTAGACCCCCCCCCCCCCAAAACTGCACCAACTACTAAACCAATTTGTCGAGACTGATGTCTTTCTTTGTACCGGTATTGTTCTGTGTAGAAGGTTTCCACTAAGGACCATTATATTGCCTGCATTGGACACATGCGTGATAAGGTTTAACATGTCTCTGCAGTTCCATCAAGGTTTGTGCACCTCGAGCCATTCACACCACATGGGACACCACTATGCCTTAATCATATTTGTCTAGAAAAAGGGATTTTAAAGCCCTTGTTGAAGTCAGATCCTGGCACCAGACCCCCAACTGTAACCCTGTTTTTATCCATTCTGTAGTGTGAAGGCAGCATCTGACGAGTCACCAGTTACTAAGACATTACTGATGTTCTTCGTAGTCAGTGTTACAGTACTAATTCTTGGGTTTTCCTGTCATGCAGAAGTCCGCAATGACCCAGTTTCCAGAGTCTTTGCATCATCCCTAGCCGATGGATGTCTGAGGACTGATGTGGTATAAGAGGGTCATATCTTGGCACCATCTTCAGTTCTTTCTAGCCATGCAGTCCAAAGCCCTTCATCCTGTATACAGTATGATCACAGCCTAACAATTGGCTGTTTTCCCAGAGTGTCTTCTCTCTCCCAGTCGGATAAGTACTTCACTGGGGATTTTACTCTTCTAAATTAACATTTAAAAACGTTAACAATTGCTTGAAGTGTGGTAAGCAAATCCTACGTAAAGATTTTCACTCACTGTTTAGGGTCTCAGCACATGTCTCTAATTGTCCTGATTGTGTTACATTTTGAGCAAAGACCCTTTAACGTGAGGCCAATGTCCTGGCCAATTATATGGAGTCCTCCGTTTCAGTTTCCTTCATGTCTACGCAACCCCCCCAGCTTCTGCCAGCTTTGTTACGATTAAACACAAAGACAATAAATTCAAAGAAAAAAGACCAGATACAGCCGATATCTCAGCCCACACTGTCAAGTCTACCGATTCAGTTGAGGCACCTTAGCAGCCTCCTGGTCTGGCAAAGGATTTCTATCCCTGAACCATCTTGTGGGACCCTTTATGACGCCGCAATGGCTCCAGGCTTACCACTCGTTTCTTCCATGACATTCATCTCAGTGGGGTTTGAGGTTGCCCTGCAGGCCACAGCTTCTGATGTTCATGCTGCGGGTTCTGAGGGAGATGTCCTAACTTCCTCATCACTGGCAGCCAACAGCATCCACTGCATACTTTGACATCTACTTCCATCTCCTCAGTCCTCTGTCACTTCAGCTCAAACTGAAGCCCAAGACCTCTGGAAAATCACCCAGGACATCCTGGCGACACCCAGACTATTACCCTTGAAGCCTCATCATCCACAAAGCCTAGGGAGGTGGCCTTTCAAGAAGATTCACAATCCTCATACTCTGAGGACAAAGAGAAATAATCCTACTCTGAACACCTTGTAACCCAACCTTATCCGGTCTCTGACCCAGATGATACACTTTCATCTGCCTCTTTCCCAGAAGACCTGTCTTTCTGGGATACCCTTCATAAAATTAGAGGCTTTTAATTGGGAGGGCAACAATTCTCTCAAGCTCAGGCTCACTATAGGGAATTACTGATTTTATCTTCTCCTAGTCCACTAGCCATTTTCCCAGTGCATGTGATACTTGATGACATGTTTTGAAAACAACTCTTTTCACCCAAATTCTCTGTCACCTGCTCCCAGAAAATCTGACTGGTTTTAGAGTGCTTGACTCATACAAGCAACTTTACAAAAACCCTAAAGTAGATTCCTCAGCAGTTTCTACCACATCCACTAAAGGGATTCGAAAGGCTGCAACTAGACATTCCCTGCCTAATGACAAGGAAAACAAACTTGGGTAAGCTTGGCAAGAAGCTGTATACCTCTACTATCCTTTACACAAGGGTACTTAATTGGCAATTCTACATGGTGAAGTACTTAAAATCCTTCAGGACCAAATTATTACTAAATAAATTGTAAAATTATTGTTGTTAACATGTTTTGTAATAATTTGGAGCTTTTCTCCCTGGGATTCCTCTGAAAACAGACTTCTACCCAGTCGGATTTTCCTGGTAATCAAATGTCAGTAAATAAATTACTCAGGCAGAGATTGTTTTTAATAAAACCTTGTCTAGGGAAACTCAGGATATAGCTAGAGCAGCGTTTCAGGTTTCCAGACCCTCTTTAGAATGTAGGTATGTTGCACAGATGAATCATGTAGAGAAACAGCCACCGGCTAAGTCATTTGCAGACATGCATGGCTCAGGACTCAACCAGTCTCAGACCTCAAGGCAGAGCTACTGGATGCTTCTGTAGACGAGGAGTTCCTTTTCGGACCCCCAGCTGAAAAGGTGTTTGAAAAGCTGGACAAAAAAGGAAAAGTTAAAACAGTGAAAGAGTTTTGCCTGTCATATACATCTGGGTGTAATGTGAGCTAACCCTTCCAATCTCCACAATAGAGTTTCTCAGGATTTTTGGGTACATGTCTTGTTGCATACTTACAAAGCTACACATGAGAAAGTTGCAGTGGTTCCTTAAAAAACTCGTAGGAACAGCATTTTCGGCCCCTGGAAAGACTCATGCCTCTCCTTCCATGCCTAAAAAGCAGCTAATATGGTGGAACAACACAGTTTTACAGAACTCCGGCACAAACGTTTATCTGCCAGAGGCAGACAAGACCATCACTGTAGACAGCTCAGACATAGCTTGGGGGTCTCATCTGGGAACTATGAAGGTGCAGGGCATCTGGATCCCAGATCAGAGGAAGCTACATATCAACCAAAAAGAGCTGTTAGGCTTTTATGGCTAGTTAGATAGCTTTCACCAGAGCCTAACACCAGAAACTTTTACAGATTTGGACAGCTAACACCGCAATCATGGGGTACATAAACAAGGGCGAAGCCTTTCCTACTCCTTGTGCAGTCTTGCTATGAAGATCTGGCTGTTAGCACAAGACCTGAAAGTGACTATTATAGCATTCTTCATTCCAGGACAGAACAGTACCCTGGAGACTCCTTAAGCAGGGATCTAATGGACTCCAGTGAACAGATGCTGAAGAGGAAGACTGGTCTTAATCTTACAGTGAAGAATTCCCTCAATATATCCTTTTGTCTGCTATCAAAACAGACAACCTCAGAGGTTCTGGTGCAGAATCCAGTAGTCAAGGACATGGAAAATAGACACATTCCCATTCAAATGGACCAACCTGTTTCTGTATACCCTGCTACCCTTACCCCTGATTCCCAAGTTAGTGATAAAGACCAGGATGAGCCGACCAAGCATGATTCTCCTTTCCCCATACTGGCCGAGACAACACTGTTTTTCCCTCATTTTGAACCCTCAGCAAAGGAAGATTCCACCCTCTCCCACAGGAGAGCTCAGGGGCTCAGTATTCCACTTCCACCTAGCCATCGAAAAATCTACTACCACTCTGAGGTGCTAACCATCCTTAAGGAGGCAAAGAAACCCACCACAAGAAAATCATATCTAGTAAAATGGAAGAGATTCTCTAAATAATGCCATAGCACGAACACCAGCCCTCCTCATATAGACATCAGTTCAGTCCTGCAATACCTTTTGGGGGTGTTCAGACAGGGCCTTTCTTATTCTAGGATCAATGTGAATTCTTCTGCCATCTCAGCTTGTCTATCCCAAATTCCTCTAGTAAAAAGAAGTAATGTGGTGAGGGGATGCAAGCAGTTTTGTCTAAGTGGCTCTTAGATTTAGTTTGGTTTAAGTGCTAAAGATATGCTGTTTGTAGCCTGACTAGGAGTAGAGGAATGAATGTAACTAATTGCATTTTTTTATTTTTTTGTAAATACTATTCCCTACCACACTCTCACTTCCTTGCCAACCATCAGGTCTCTCCCTTCCTTGGGAGCCATTATATAAGCAAATATCAGGGGTTTTATGGAAAAGGGCCCAACTCTCTCCTTATGATTGACATAAGCACCCTCATCACTGCCGGGAGGCACTATTTGCCCTTCCCTGGCATGCTGGCATGGACATGCTCTCACCTAGGAATGCCAAGTACCATGCTCTGTGTTGTCATGCAAGCCTTGGATTACACAGGAGCAATTTAACCATCTGGTAGTACCATCTTCTCCCCCGAAAGGTGAGCCCAGTATGAGCTGCTCACTTCTTACCTCTGCCTTGGCTGTTCCAGCACCTATACCACTACTTGAATTCTGGTCATCTGGGTATTAATCTGAGCTTCTTCCCTCTATGCCGCAGAGCTAGGGCACTACATAAGTAAATTGGATAGATTAGCATGTAGATGAAAGTAGAGATTACATAATTTTAATGCTACACTGGAAGAGACTGTAGTGCTGCTCTGTCTGCAGGGAAAGTGGTTTAGTCGGGACGTTTTATTTAAGCATGGTTGAAGACCTAGGATAAGCCTGTCCATCGTCTTTAGTAAGTAGAACTTTGCTGTAGACTGATATTTCTCTCTGCACTAACTCAAAGATTTTCACAGGCTTTAGCTGCTCATCGACTCACATAGTGCTGAAGTGTACCCCTTTCCTTTTGATTTCCCTTACTGCTTAAAAAGTAAAGGCAGTTTTTTGGATGTACTGATTTTTCAAGTATTTTATCTTATATTTATCTCAGAATTCATGCCAGATTGTTCCAGTTTCTTTTTTTAGTTTATTGCTAAATTGTACAGTTCTAACTTCTGAGACTAGTTACTTTTATCTCCCTGCCCTTGTGGGCATATTCTCTGCCTTTTTAGGCAGAGTTTTACTGCTTTATGTCTGGTGTTTTGGGGAAAAAGTTTTGTTTCATGTATTCACTTAGAGCTAAGCATTGTGTGTGCATTTGGTGATGGTAGAGTATTTTTTGGCTTTATTTTTGATTTGATTTCAAGGTGGTATGGAATCCAAAGGATTTAAGTAGTGTACTAGTTGTGGATATAAAATCCCACCTCCACGATTAGCACAGTTTATACTTTGTTTGCTAAAGGGATCTGTATCATTCTCAGGCTTGCTGAATTTGCTAGCCCTTAAATAACAGAGTCCTTGAGACCTAAAACAAATAACTTGAAACTTAAAGATCTTTGTGAAGGAATCAATCATTGGAAGCATCTTTCTTTTCCAAGCAGTTCTTTAGAAAGACTAAGGGTAATTCCAAACATAGGCAGGTGGGGTTGTCCTCTTATTGTCTTCCCACATTTATTTAAGAAAACTTGGGCGAGAGGACAAGTAGTCTTCCTTCTCCTCTGAAGTTTTGAGGATGATTTTTGAAAATGGGTATAAAACTCTGTGGTTATGCTGTCAGATAGAGGAGTTCATAAGGTAATGAGAGCTGAGGGCTGACTGGTGTAAGGCAATGGAGAAGAAAAACACGTCTGGTAAACTGAACAGAAATCATGCACTGAATACAAACAGTACATTGAAAGTCTTCTAGTGCAGCTGTGCAGTGATACAGTTGTGTGTGTCACAGAGGAAGTAGGCAACGTGCATGCAAATAATGGCATGAAATTTGGAGGCAAACCATGAAATTAGTGTGAATAAATTAAAGCCAAGTACAGGCTAACAAAAAAGGCAGTTATAAAGTATATTACAATAAGCGAGTCGTAAGTCAGACAGACAGTGCACTAACTGTAGCATAAATAATAATACTCAGTACCTGATTTGACTATGGCAAGGGATCAATGTTATCCATCATGGCTTTGCGCAAGGACTTAAACAAAAAAAGGACTACACTACAAGTATGTGTGCGTTGCTGAAATTGAGAATAAATGGAAACAAAGGGCAGTAAAAACAGAAGGGACAGGTGTAATTCTGAAAAGGAAAAATGAGAAAAAAGGCACTAAACAAAGGACAAAGTGTAATTAGCATGGCACTGCAAGGGAGGATAGATGTTAGTCATAACCATCACAAAAATGCAGGGCAGTAAAAAGTAAACACAGGAATGCCACACCTCTCATGTTTACAGGAGCTGATATGTGCATACGCAGACAAGTGCTACAGCCAGGCAAGCATTCCGCTGATTATGCAGGTAAGTGAAAAAAGTACAATGAGTATCTAAATTCAGAAGCTGCAAAGGGGTCAAAACACTAGAATACAAGAATAACAAGGACACTATCGTTAGTTGTACACCATCTCTGCTAATAATTCAAAGACTATAAACAGCAGCAGTACTGCAGAGTAGCTAAGACTCCAACAATGAAACCCACTGTTTAAGAAAAAAACGATTACCATCTTAAATAAAGATAAATTGTTTGTGTTCTTACAAGTACCTAAATATTTATTTAGACAGGTAACGTAAAGGATAATAATCTTTGGCAAACCACAGTCCAGTTAACACATGGGGGGGGTACCGGGGTACCCTGAAAGCAGTTAGTGGCAGCTGAAGTCTATCTGAAGGTTAACTAGACAGGTACCCAGAAGATTACTTCTCATTATTTCTTCCCATATTCTTTTACTGACAGTCGTGGCAGTTCTGTATGAGCACTGACTTTTGGTTCAAAGATTGGGAAAATACCAGCTCCTGTGACATAGAGGGGGGTAATGCCATGCCTATGGCCAAGCTGGTCCAGGTTTGATTAGTGGCTCAGGTGTATGGTGGAGCTGCTAAGGACAGGATGGGCATGCCCATCTGGAATGAGGCTGTAGATTGCAATAATCCCTCAGTGGAGAGGTGATAGATAAGGTCCAGGAGGAGACATTCAGCTCAGCAAGCTTCTACTTGGTGGTAATCTTCATTTTCTGGTGCATGCACTTGAATGGAAGGTGTAGTGACCACTGCAGTATCACACTGGCAGCATGTCTGCACATGCAGGGGAGACGCATTAGGACTCAAATCACACTATTGTCATTGGATATTAGCAAGGGCACAAACCATTTTTGTGGCTGCCTGGATGGCTACTCCTCCAGTCACCTCTTGGCTCTGTATTTGGGAGTAGCCAGTGCGGGGAGGGGGGGTTAGAGAATGGACTCAAGACCAATAAGGTTGGCTTGATATTCGGCAGGCACAGTGATAAAAAGCATAGAGAAAAGAAAGAAAAGTGGACCATTATGTGCAGGTCAAAATCCTCATTACCATGATTCAAGAATTCATTGAGTATGACAAATATGCATTTGAGGAACATGTCAGTATACGAGTTGTTCCGCGTTTCTATAGATACTACATTCACTATGGTTTATGTGCAGCCATTTCTGACTTATTTACTTGTGAGTGCATTAATACGCCGGTACACAGGTTCTGGGCCTGTAGAAAGAATGTATAATCATAACCACTGCTTACAGTGTGACACAGTACGAGCATCTGCTCCATCATTCCTGCAATTAAACAAGTTCTCAAGGCATATTTTGCAGCTTCTAATGGTCATTTGTTATGGCAGCAAGTAAAACTGTCACATTTTGGTAGATTTCCTAGAGCTAACTTGAAATACTATGTTGTGCACAACTATTGTCATCAGGCGCCATGTCTTTGGAATTTTCTCACACTGTGGTTGAGAAAAATCTCCCATACTGGCAAGTTTTAAAAGGGTACTCAATATCTATTTTAAGCTGTGATTTGTATCTGCTATCAGATTTTATCATTATTTCTAAACCAACTTTGTTGACTTTAATCTACTTAAAAGAACATTCTTTTTATTGTACATTATTTGTCTGTAATGTTTGAATTGTATTTTATTGCCTCAGATATTATTTTTATTAGCAGTGAAATGCATCTGAATTTTAGCAAGTATCTGCAGAATGACAATGCATCTGTGAAATATACTGGAAGACACAGCCTAGTGATGAGCCACTCTCTCTCTGTTGTATTTTTCTGTTCTGCAGATCACCGGGAGGTACTCCAGTAAAGAGGAAGGATAAACGTGCTTCTCTTTCAGATCCAGCAGCACTCATTGCTGATGCTCTTAAGCGAAAGTTTGCACATACGTTTAATAATGATTCTACTGATACGGAAAATCAGTCTTTTGATCCTTCATCCTTTAGCAGTCCAGATACACCAAGGGTATTCTTTCATTTTTATAAATTACCTGCATGTCATTTTTGTTTAATGTGCTCCAGATATTGTTGAACTGCAAACAGTATTTAATGTGTGGCTTTCTTTTTCCAGGATTATCCCTTTTATTAAAGGTCTCCTTGGAGGCATCTTACATGTGTTCGCATTTTTTTTTCTAGAATTTTGCTTGTTTTCCCATGGGGACACTGTTCCCTGTGTACTTCCTGGACTTCTCATGCAAGTCTCCATGAAGTGACTATAAAATAATCATCCCGCAATTCGTAAATCAACATTCACATATTGTTTAGTTTATCATATTTCACTTTTAAGACAGTGCACTGAGTATTTCCAGGTTCATTGACAAGAATTATGTTAAACAGAGTAACACGCAAGTATTGCATGCAAAAACTGGCCGTTTACCTAAAATGCCACTAAAACTACAAATGTGATCTTGTCAGTTTTTCATCTCATCCTCACGTATGGGTCCAGATCCGATCTATCAGATCCGACTTGCCCATTACTAAGCTCGTGGCAACCAAAAAGCTCTTGGATACCTCCCCTTACCCACACTACATCTCTCCCAGTTACCTCAGATCTCATTTGCCTCTTTGCGAAGACGTTGTCCGATCAGCTAGCTCTTGGGTTATCAGGTCGTATTATTAAAAAAATTGTATGTATAGTCTATTTTATATATATTAGTGTATTTAGTCTCTTCCTTGTCTTTAAGAACCCTTCTTTTACAGTAGCTATTTTTTTTATTAGTTTACCTTCATTTTTCTCTCTTGCTCTCTCACTTTCCTGCCAGTAACTGTCTTTTTTATAGGTTACTTCCCTCCCCTTTTACAAGTATTTCCTTAACTGCTTTCATCAGTAGTTCTCCTTTTCTTCCTATTTCCATCTATTCCTGTTTTAAAAAAAAAATACTTTCCTCTCTTTTTCTCTGTTTTAGTCCTAAATGTGTATGTCTTTTCTGTCCGTATTCCTTGCATCATGGCAGAGAAACAATAAAAAACTGCTGGATTTAAAAAATGCTCAAAGTGCGGGGACAAGATTCCATTTAGTGCCTCGCACTCTGTGTGTGTTTATTGTCTTGGGTCCCTTCTGTTGCAAGAAGATTCTGCAATTTGCCATTCTTTCAACCACTGAGCTTTGGTTGAAAGAAAAAATAAGTTCATCTGCTTTTGAGGGGGCTGTTTCAGCCCATTCGAGCCCTGCTTCATCACTTTCTTCAAAATCCACCAACAGAGAAAAGAAGAGGCCTTCTTCTGCTCCAATGGAACCTTCAGAGCAGAGAGCAAAAATGTCAGAAGCTCCCAAGTTTGTGACTCAGTTGGAGCCTTCGGTGCCGATCACTACTGGGTTGGACCCAGCTTCTTTGGATCCGATTCCATCTAGTAAGAATAGGTCAGATCCGTTGATGTCAGAGCTAACAAGTCCTTTCAAGCCTATTTTGACACTACCAAGGACTCTGTACTCCCTGACATTTGATCTGGTTCCATTCAGGGTATCATCTTCCTTCTTTTCTGGACCAAGGTCCCCATCTGTGTCCTCTTCTTGTTCGACCAGGAGCCTTACTGAAGAAGATGTGGAACAGATGGTGCAGAAGATTTTGTGGGCGCAGGGCATTACTAAGTCCATCTCACCCTTGTGGTGCCAGGTCTGTTTAAACCATCTACTCCCCCTCTCCGACCTTCTCTGACTTTAGGGCAGGTTTCAGAGTTGTTGGATCCAATATGCCCAGAGTCTTTCTGCTGTGATCCAAAGATCTCCTCCTCCTCCTCCTCGGATTAGATCTTTGCTCGGAGCTCTTTGGCCTTTTCGGAGCCAGAGAGTTCCGAGAGCCACAGTGAGCCTTGTGAACCTCAAGTGTACTCTACTCCCAGGTCATGGGAGCAGTTGATGCACCTCGGGGCTGCGGTAAAGGTGAGCTTGGCTCCAGCTTTAAGCCCTGGCGAACTGCCTTTTGGAATGAAGATGAGCCCATCCCAAAAGCATGGCTTGTTGGAGCTGGAGTCCTCGTCCATTCAGGAGTGGTCAGTCTTTGGGGTTTTGGAGAGGGCTATAGCTGCCACTACATTTAGAAGTCACATGCCCCCCTCGGATCCGCAATCCCATCAAGATACCCTGCATTTGTCTTCTGGCCAGGATGTTCCATAGGGACAGTGGGACCTCAGGTGCCAGGATACCCATTTGGGTACCCCTGCCTCTTCCAATACCTCCCCAGACTACTCCACTGAGGAGGTCCCTAGGAAGAGACTTTACAAAAGGAAGCATTTGGACTCCATGGAGAAGTCAGCCATGGAAGACAACAGACCTCAACGAGGGAGAAGGAGGCCCATGATCACTTCCTGAGGATGTTTCCTTTGGGGAGATTCTGAAACAGAGAGGTGGCTGGCAGTCCAGTAATCCTTCACCTGAGGAATCTGTGTACCTGGTGGCCTTTGGTTCCCACCCATCTACTTCCTGGGTGACTGCCCACCGATGAGCTTCATATGTTTGATCTCTCTGCGGGCATGGGGGACCCTAGATTCCATCAAACCTATTCCCTGGAGACCAAATAAAGTAATCCCTGTTCTGTCTGACAAGGCCTTCTGGATGAAAGTTGTTGCAGTAGCTGCTATGGTCATGGCAGTGGTGACCAAGAAGCAACTTTCCGAGGAGAGTTCAACTATTCATCCTCCTAAGGATTCTACGATAATGAATAGATGTGAGAAGCGAGTGTTCTCTTCAGTGACCTCTGCCTTGCGATCACTGAATTATCATTCTCTTTTCACCAGTTACAAAGGGATCTGAGCAAGGAGCTTTCAGATATCCTTGAAGGCACGCAGTAGCTGAGGGAGCAAATAAGAATGTAGCTTCCCAGTTAACCACCCTACATTCTGTAGCTAACTCTTCCATGAGGCTCATTGCGCATGCAGCCTAAGGAACGAGTAGAGCGGTGGATTCTGGCATCTCTATGAGGAGGCATGCCTAGATGTGCCTTTGTGATTTTGCAGTGCCTTTTAAGTCTTTGTTCATCAACACACACCATTTGACAGCGCTTCTCTTTTTGGTCCCAAAGTCAAAGATATGCTATCCAGATGTGAGAAGGAAGGCAAGGCTCTTTCTGCCGTGGGTATATGTTTTTCGGCTCCTCAGAGACCTTATCCTAAGGGTCAGAGAGGCAGCAGAAAAATGTGGATCTGATGTTCATAGGTTCATAGGTGTGTACTAGGCCAACGGCCCTGGAACCTTTACAAGCCTAGCCCATAGAAGTGCCCTGGCTTCATGTTGTCAATCTTCATTCATTCTTGACTGATGGGTTCAGTTCCAAACCCTCGGAACTGACTCAGACATTATACAAAGCTTCTGCCAGCCAAAAACTCTCGAGCTAAGGCTCTTACCCATACTGCCTATCTTTCCATTACCCCAGATCTCGTTTGCCACATAGAAAATTGGACACGTTAGCCATTGCTGTCAGCTAAGTGCTCAAATGTTTTTGCTATTTAGCTATCTTTTCAACCTTTTTCTGTAGTATTTTCAACTGTAATAAGTTTGGTGTTTTGGTGCGAGTGACTATTTGAATCTTTTATCCCATTTTTTACCTCAAGGTACTTCTATTTTACCATTGTCTGTCTTCGGCTTGCCCTCCCCTCTTAACGTTGGTAAATCTTTGATACCATCATTGGTATCCTTTCTCCCTACCACTTCCTCCTCCTTTCTCTTTCCCCTTTTTTTGGGTAGTCTTTCTATACCATTGTTGGTATATTTAAAAAAAAAAAAAAAAGCTTTATCTTTATCTGTCCCTTTATCTTTGTGAGTGTCTGTGTGTGTGCCTTTTACTTGTTTAGACAAAATGGCAGAAAAACAAAAAGGAACATCCGGGTTTAAACAATGGAAAGACTGTGACAGAAAGATGGCCAATTCGGATGGGCATCTTTCATGCATCTATTGTGTGGATGTCCCCCATCTAGAAATGCAACCTCCATGTAAAGCCTGCAAGAGTTTTAGTGCTCGAACTCTTGCAGAAAGACGTCCTAAGCTAATTCTTAAGGGCTTATTGAGATGTCCTTTTGGTGAAGCTCTCTTTGAGGGAGGAGGCTTCAAAATCTCCAAAAACTGACTGTAAAAACCAGAGCCATTCAGTACCGTCTTCCCCTAAGGTACACAAATTCAAGACTCAAAAATCTCAGGTTCTAACTCCTTCCTTGGAACCGAAACCAAAAGTTCCAAAGATTGCGTTGACTTCTGCTCTAGCACCAAAACCGATAAAAATCTTCTACAGTGCCGTCTACCATTAAAAGTATCCAGACATCTTCAGTACAGACCATGTCTTTGACACCGACGACCTCACCAGCACCGATAGTTGCCACCTCTAATATTTTGCTTCCATCTTCACCTGCCAAACAACAGTCTGTGGTGCCAAAGGTCAAGATCCTATGTACCCACAGGACTAGATACTCCATTCAATAGACCCCTTATTGGGTCATCAGCCGAATCCCTTTGTTGAAATACCTGACTCTCCTTTGGGAATGTCTGTCCGTTCCTCCAGGAGTCTGTTGGAATTGGATGCAGTTAAATTAGTGGATCAGCTCTTGGCAGCCAGAGGCCTTCCTGCTCCCCTTCAGACCTCCCTTCCTCCCAGAGCTGAGGCTTATTCTCCCAAAACTCCCACATATATTGCTTCTTCAACCTCTTTGCAGGTCTTGGAGCCCACTGCTTCGACACTTCCAGTGCCATCTACTTCTGTACCGAAAGTGGATCTCACCTTGGTACCAGAACCTACTCTGCGGTCTTCGGCTCCATCAGAATAGTCGCACCCATAGGACCAAGATTTGGCTGCTGGCTCCAAAATCCCTGGATCAGCTCCAATTCTTTTTCCACGGCACTGTCTGTGGCTTTTGGTGCCTTGGCAGTTTCAAATCTTCACTCGACTCCTACTCTGGGGGGGGGGCGGCTCGTCGGAGGGGGGTGTGACCCCAGTTCCGAGGTTATCTTTCTCGGTTCTGGGCTCCCATCCCTCTTCGGGCGGGCCTGCCTTCCAGATTATGGAGAGAGCTCTAGCCTCAGCAGCCTCCCAGTTGGTACCATCCCCACATCGGAGTACCATATTTTTGTTTCCTCTGGTTCGCAGCTGCCACAATCTGCTACTTAGTAACAGCGGGCACAAGAGCAGCAAGATACCCTAGTGCAGGGTCCCTTTTCTCTGGAGTCCTTCTCAGATCTCCCCCCTGAAGAGAAACTCCATAAGAGATTTTGCAAGAGGAAGCACTTGGATTCTCTAGAAAAATCAGTCACTGAGGATGCAGATTACGATGAAGGGGAAGGGTCCCCACGGTCACCCCCTGAAGATGTCTCCTTTGGAGACATCCTGGAGATTTTAAAACAGATGGGTGATTGGAAGCCCTCAAACCCATCCTCAGAGGAATCTGTTCTCTTGCAAGCTTTTCGTGCCTGTCCATCTATTACTTGGGTGACTCCGCCTGCTGATGAACTAATTAATCTAATTGTATGGTGTGCATGGAAGACTCGTGACACCATAGAACCTATTACCCAGAGACCGGACAAAATCCTTTCAGCCCCGGAGGATCAGCCCCATTGGTCTATGGATTTAGCAGTAGGTGTTATGGTGGTGGCGGTGGCCGCAAAGAAGGAACTCACCGAAGAGTTCAACTGTCAATCTTCCCAACCGAGAGTACCGGGGGCGATGGACAGATTTGGGAAGCGGGTCTTTGCTTCATTGACCTTCACTATTCTGTCCTTGAATTTTTTGGCGCACTTCACTAGACTCCAAAGGGATCTGATAACTGAGCTGTCAGATACCCTGGCAAGAGCAGTGTCTGATGAGGTTTGAGATAAGGCTGCCTCTCAGCTTGCCACCCTAGAGTCCATCTCTAATTCGTCTATGCGGCTTATTGCACATACAGCCGAAGGGACGTCCAGAGCAGTGGGTACAGGCGTTGTCATTAGGCGTCACACCTGTATGCGCATGTGTTATTTTGCGGACCCCTTTGTCTTCCTTTGTCAGTGCTCTGGTTGACACTACTTCATTGTTTGGCCCAAAGGTTAGAGACACATTAGCCAGGTGTGAGAAGGATGGAAAGACCCTTTCTGCTGTGGGCATGTATTTTTCCACTCTGCAGCGACCTTACTCTAGGACTCAAGAGGGGAAAGATGTGGTTCAAGAAGATCCAAGAGCCTTTTTGGGTGGTGAGTATTCCCCTGGGCCAGAGGGGGAACTCATCTGGAAGATGCCCCTCCCATGTCAGGGGGGTGTCCACTTAACCAGGCCTCCAGAGATTCCTTTTCTGGACAACTCTACCAACACTCCCGAGCAGTGGCCTGATTGTTTACCTCTGGAAGCAGTCGGGGAGATTTTTCTCTGCACCACTCAGCCTGGCTCGCAATAACACCAGATTCCTGGGTGCAGACAATAATCACCAGAGGTTACCGCATTCCCTTCACTCTGTTTCCCAAACAAGAAAGGTGAATCCCCGATGTTTCACCCAGTCAGAGGGATATAGCAGTTCAAAAGCTGGTTCAAAAATGAGTCATCCAAGCAGTCCCACCACACCAGATAGGATCCAGATTATACTCAAGATTCTTTGTAATGCCAAAAAGGACAAGGGGACTGGAGACCAATCTTGGATCACAGTGTATTGAACAAATTTATACAACAGACAAAATTCCGGGTTCCTATCGCATAGTCGAACTTGTACAAGTTCGAACCCCATATGGTAGAGACCATAAGTTCGAACTTGTACAAGTCTGAGCGTTTAAACAGAAATCTCCATAAGGGGAGGTTTCCATTCATTTCAATGTGGTGCGATCTCAGAGTTGGTATATTTAAGTAGTGGGGTGTGGGGGGGTGCAGTGGGGCTTGCTCCCCTACCGACAGTTTATTTTGTTTTAGCTTCTTCTTCTTTTTTTTTTTTTTTTTTATCACTAGTCGAAATTTTATAACTTCGAAAGGAATGGTTCGAACATTCCATTTTTGAAGTTATAAAACTTTGACTATGTGATATATAGACCCCAAAATTCCGGATGGTCACAGTTCAGTCTGTCCTTCTGTTAATAGAGAAATGCAATTGGATGTACTCTATAGATCTTCAGGATGCGTATTACCACATAAGTATGGACAAGCGCTCAAGAAGATATCTTCCCTTCTGGCTAGGAGCCAGTCATTATCAATTTCAAGCACTGCCCTTTGGTCTCACCACAGCCCCCAGGGTGTTCACCAAATGCATGGTAATTGTAGCTGCTCACTAAAGGCTACAGGGATTCCGCGTTTCCATATCTAAACGACTGGGTCCTCACTTCCCCTACCAGGCATTTGTTGCTTTGCACCATATACTCTGTTCTACATCTTGCCGAGTTGTTGGATATTTCAATCAACAAGGAAAAATCACAGCTATCTCCCACAGAGAACTTGGAATTCATGGGAACAAAACTAAATATGAAAACCTGCATGGCCTCCCTTCCTCATCAAGAGTTGATAAAGTTGAGGTCGCAACTTCGAGTGATTCTCTCTCAAGACAAAGTCCCTGCTCATCTGTCACTGCAACTTCTCAGATCCATGGCAACAACAATAACGTTAGTCCCCCTAGCAAGGTATCACACGAGGCTGCTTCAGTGGCTCCTAGCATCACAATGGTCACTTCTAACTCACCCCATGTCTCATCCAATCTTAATAACAAATCGCTGCAAGAAGGATTTATCTTGGTGGATGAAGCCAAAAGAAGATTTATGGAGTTGTCCCTTCTCCCCCTCTCAGCCCAAAGCCGTAGTGACCACGGACGCTTCCCTGATGGGGGGGGGGTGGCATTTTTAGATATAGATTGTCCAAGGCACTTAGTCCCCACAGGAGGCCAATCTGCACATCAGTGTCCTAGACCTGAGGCAGTGCTTTTAGAGCTGCAAGTATTCCAGCCTGCTCTTCCAGCTGGGACAATTGCTATCCAGTCAGACAATGTGTCAATAGTCTGCTACATCAACAAAAAGGGGGGAACCAGATCCTACCCACTAGGTCAGGAAGCCCTAAGAGTTTGGCAATGGGCAGTCACCTCCAACCGCTTTCTAATAGCAAAGCATATTCCGGGGAACTCCAATGTGATTGCGGGCAAACTAAGCAGGTGTATACTTCTACCTCACGAGTGATCTCTCAATCACAACGTAGTGATGAAAAGTTTTCGTTGTTGGGGTCAGCCTTGCTGCGACCAGTTAATCTCTCCCATAAACCACAAATGCAGCATCTACTTTGCCCTAGTCCCCCCTCGTGGGGAGTCCCCAAGAGATGCACTCCACGATTGCTTCAGGACTTTCTATATGTCTTTCCACCAATTCCTCTAATTCCCCAATTTTTATGGAAAGCCCAATGGTTGAGAAGAAAAGTGATTTTCATTGCACCTTACTGGCCCCTTCAAGTCTGGTTTCCCTTTCTCTGGCCTCATCTGGTTCACCATCCATGGACTCTGGATCCAACTCTGGACCTACTCTCTCACCCTCAGGGCTTGGTGCATCTCAACCTCCAACATCTCAAGTTGATGGCTTGGTTTCTCTGCTTCCAGTGATTGCCATGCAGAACAATTTGTCCTCCCCAGTGCAAAATATACTTCTGGCTTCTCATAAACCATCCACCAGAAAAATGTACCTTCGCAAATGGAAAATATTCTCTATGTGGTCAGATGCAAACGGTCTTGATCCTTTCTTGGCTCCAGTAGATAAGGTCGTGGAATACTTAGCACCTTATTTCAGTTGTGAGCCTCAACTTCTACCATTAGAGTTCATTTAGCTGCCATCTCGAATTTTCATAGAGGTTTCGACTATCACTCATTAATGTTTCACCGTCTTTGCAAAATTGTTCTTAAAGAAGTCTCAAGTGTCTTACCAAGGCACACATGGAGAGTTTTCCCCCGGAGGCAGAGGGGGGGAACAATAATGGAAGACGCTGCCCTCGCAGCAGAGGAGGCATGCAGAACCAAGGATCCCAGGAGTCTTTCTTCGTGAAGCCCTTACAGCACTCCTGAAAGGAGGCCCAATTGTCCACCTCTGGAAGCAATCGAGGGTCTCAACTATCCTTGCACTGGAGAGTCTGGCAAAAGATAACTTCCGATATATGAGTGTAGAAGATAATATCCAGGGGTTACTAAATTACCCTTTCCCAACAACCCCCTCCTGACAAGAGAATCCTAGACTTTCCACCCAGTAAAAGGGATCAGGCAGTCATTCAAATCCAAAGACTGCTAGAAAGAGTCATTCAAGAGGTCACCCAAGATCAGAGAGGATTCAGAACTTACTCAAGGTTCTTTTTGGTTCCAAAGAAAACAGGGGACTGGAGACCAATTTTGGATCGTAGCAGACTGAACAAGTCAGTTCGCTGCAAGTTCCAAATTTTCATGGTGCAGTCCATTCTTCCTTTTTCTGAAACGGTGACTGGATGTGCTCTGTAGATCTTCAGGATGCATACTACCATATAAAAATGGACAGACGCTCCAGAAGTTATTTATACTTTTGGCTAGAGTGGAAAACAAGGCCAGTCATTACCAGTTCAGAGCACTGCCCTTTGGTCTCACTACCGTCCCCAGATTTTTCACCAAATGCATGGCAGTGGTTGCGGCAAACCAGAGTCAAGGATTCTGGATGTTTCCTTATGTAGATGACTGGCTCATATCTGCCCCAACCAGGCATTAATTATCCATGCAAGAGAGACTATTCTTCAAGTCCGTTCTGAGCTAAGCATAATCATAAATTACCAAAAATCTCATCTGGAACCTACTCAAATACTAGATTTCATAGGAGCACTACTAGCCACCTCTGAAATGATTGCAAAACTTCTTCCCTCCAGAGTATTAACAATTAGATGGCAAACTTAGATTAATCAGGAACAAGAAGGTAGCTGCCCACCATGTTATACAGATGTTAGGATCTAAGGCCATGGCAACAGTGTTGGTTCCATAAACCAGGTTTCACATGCGGATGCTGCAGTGGCTTCTGGCTGCTCAATGATCAATAATCCACCAACCGATGTCTCACCAGGTTCTTTTAACAAGGCACATACAAAAGGAATCTTTCATGGTGGATTTGTTCAGAACAGGTAACACAAGGTTGACCTTTTATTCCCCCGGAACCACAGGTTACAGTGACAAAGGATGATTCCCAGATTGGGGGGGGGGCATTATCTGGGGAGACGGTCCAAGGAACCTGGTCCACAGAAAAGGCCAAACTCCACATAAACATCCTGGAGATGAGGGCAGTGCTTCTAGCATTCCAGACTGCTCTTCCTCTGGGAAACGGTAGCAATCCAATCAGACAACATGTTCATTATCTGGTGCATAAACAAGCAAGGAGGAATCCGATCATACCCTCTGTGTTGAGAAGCGCTCAGAGTGTGGCAATGGGAGATCTCATCCAACCACTTTCTTATGGCAATGCACATTCCGAGAAGGCTCAGTGTCATAGTAGACAAGTTGAGCAGGGCCATTCTCATGCCTCACAAGCGGTGCCTCAATAAGAACATAGTGAAGAACATTTTCTGCAAATGGGACCAGCCTTTCTGTGATTTCTTTGCCTCTCCCCTAAACAACAAATACAGCAGCTACTTTACCCTAATCCCCCCACTGGGGCAGTCCCCCAAGAGATGCTGTAATACATGATTGGCCTCCAAGTCTGTTGTATGCTTCCCCCCATTCCCTTGATTCCCAAATTCCTTCAGAAAGCCAACAGGTTGAAGAGAGCAGTAATCCTCATTGCCCTGTATTGGCCTTGACAAATCCGGTTTCCTTTCCTATGGCCTCATCTGCAGAAGGAGCCCTGGATTTTGGAACCCTTTCCAGATCTGTTGTCACATCCAACAGGAATGCTCCATCCCAACCTTCACAATCTTAAGCTGACAACTTGGTTCTTCCAGTTCCGTTGATTGCCAGACAACTTATGCTCTCCTCCCCAGTCTGTCATATTGATGTCCTCCCATAAGTCATCCACTCAAAAACTCTATAAGAGTAAATGGAAGAGGTTTGTAATTTGGGCTCAACAACACAACGAGGATCCTCTCATGGCCCCTGTTCACTCTATTGTAGAATTTTTAGCCCATCTTTTCAATAATGGAACTGCTGCTTCTACTATTAAGGTGCAGTTAGCGGCCATTTCAAATTTTCACATTGGGATAGACAACTTCTCTCATTTCCCACAAACTTTGCAATTATGTATATATATGGATCTACTTTGTTTCATCTAATCTCATTTCACTGAATTTCATTTCACCCTGACCACTTCGCTGAAAACTTTACTGAAAACTCATTTCACTGAATCTCATTTCACTAAATTGCAGTTATCATATATGGCACTGTGTAGAGTATTGCATGGCAGGTAAAAGGTATATGCCTTTTTCCCCACTGTAGTGCGATCCTGGAGTTGGTATATATAGTTGGGGGGGTGAGAGGCATAGTCCCCCACTTAGTTTGAGTACATATTGTCCTCTGGAGAGAATTAGTCACTCGTGTTGTAACTGTGCATGTCTGTTGTTTAAAATGTATTGTTTAGAGGTTTTTGGTAAAATATAATATAAGACAAGCAAGGTGGGGGGGCTGTGCCCCCCACACCCCCCTAACTATATATACTAACTCCAGGATTGCACTACAGTGTGGAAAAGGGCATATACTTTTTACTTGCCTTATAGTACTCTACACAGTGCCATATATACTAACTGCAGTTCAGTGAAATGAGTTTTCAGTAATTTGTGTTTTCAGTGATGTGGTCGGGGTACAATGAAATTCAGTGAAATGAGATTCAACGAAACAAAGTAGACCCATATATATATATATATATATATATATATATATATATATATATATATATATATATCACCTTTACTTGATCGAATGTTCGTTTCACTGACAAGCTGAAACCACAGTCCAAACCACCGACATGTCACTTCCCTGACCCATCACATGACCGACATTTAAATCCCCGACAAGCAGAACTATGAGTCTGTTACCTGTAGAACAGTAATCATGCATTTTAAGTAACTGCTACTATTACGGCACTCTTGAAAGTTCAGTTTTCAGTGCTCGGAAACAGCATTGACCTCACTTAACAACCGAGTTTTCCTTACTTGTAAATAGTATTGACCTCACTTTACAGCTAATGCAAATCCGTGTCATGTCTGAAGACGTGGGAACTGGACCAGGAGTTATTGGCAACATGTATACACCATTGGTGTCACAGAGTGGGAAACAAATGCTGCATTTGGAGGGTTACCTGTACTGTCTAGAACATAGCCGGAAGAATAGACTGTATTGGTGCTGTAAATAGAAACGTACAGGACAATGTAAAGGTAGAGCAGTAACTGTAATGGGGACAGACAGTGATGAATTACTGAAATCCGTTCCACACCACCATGCAGGGGATCCCAGTGAAATCAAACGGTACATATTATGTAATAAACTAAAAGTATGTTATTATTTACATTGAGTAGTATAATGTTCATCTTAAAAAACAAATTGTTTTTATAATGTTTTTATGTACAATTACTGTTTTTACATTGTTTCTGTCATAACCTCTATTAATTTTGTATGTTTTCCTGGAGCTTTACTCCCCGGGCCTCTACTGAAAATGTACATGTATCCAGTTAGACTAGCCCGGTCAACAAATGTAAAATAAAAAAATAAATATAAAAGTGAGAGCACAGTACAGTCGGGACATACCATGTGTAGTGATAGAAGATAGTTTGGCTTCTACATCCCTGGATATCGTTTATAATATTCCAAATAGAAAGGCTCTGTTACAACGTATTGGTAGGGTTAGACGGAAGTACCTGTTGAGTAAGGGCAGAGATGAAGTAACATTATTGAATTTAGATTGTTCAGATTATGAGCTAAAGGATGGCCATTTCATTTCTAAACATATAGCTGATCCTGCCACAGATACCATTGTGCATGCCTTCACCACAGTCAATAACCTATATAACCTTAGACGTGCCTCAATATGGATGATGGACGGAACCTTCTTTCACAAAAGTATAACATGTAGACAACTCTATAGCATACATGGATTATTAAAACTAGGGTCTTATAGTAAGGTTGTCCCTCTATTTTATGCCCTGATGAGTAAAAGGTCACTAAAGTGTTACAACTATTTGTGGCATGCGTTATTTGCGTTACTATCAGAGAGTGGTTTTGAATATTCAGTACGATTTATTCTGTGTGATTTTGAAATAGCAGCTTTGAAAAGTATCCGTTTAAACTTCACAGATGTTCAATCGAAAGGATGCCTATTCCACTTCGGACAGAATATATGGCGAAAGGTACAGAGCTTGGGACTTAGTACATTATATAATACAAACATGCATTTCCAGCTCTCCATTAAGTCCCTAGTTGCATTAGCATTCCTACAGGAGGATAGGGTCTTGGTCACCTTTACATCGCTTAAAGAAAGCATTCCAGAGGAGGGTCGGGAGTTAGTTAAATATTTTTCGGATTACTACATACATGGAAAAGTACGGAAATTTGCAACTTGTACTTGCACATCTATGAGATTCCAGCCATTATTCCCTGTTAAATTTTGGAGTATTGCTGAACTGAACAGTTTATTTTTGCCTCGTACTCAAAATTCGGTAGAGGCCTGGCACAGGCGATTAAAGTGTCTAGTGGGTACTAGGGTTACAAATTTAGATGTTATCATGCTTGCTTTATGCCGAGAGAAGAACAGGATTGATGAGCTACGGATTCGAATGGCAACCGGTGTACCTCCATCACCAAAGAAGCGTAGATTGGTGCAGAGGCATAATCAGTTCCAGCAGATATTTCAGCATAGAGATGAGTACTCCCCGGTGGAGTTTGTCCAGAATATTGCAAAACATTTAAAGATGTGATGCATGTATACAAACTGTCAAGCCTCTCTTGTATTATTGGACGGAGTGGAAATGTATGCACTAGATCATACTAGGTGTTATTTCTCTGCTGTGTTCCACGGTGTGTAGTAAACTGATATGCAAAGTATTAAGACATGTGCGTAAACTGGGAACTGATTGGAAGCAATGTAGTGCTGTAAACTTTATTTGCTTAAAGGTATTTCTGTTTTCTTCTGTTTGAAGTGATGTTTTTACAGTACGGAAGTGCAAGACAGTACTTTACATAGGTGGCGACTGCGGAAGTTATGTAGGCTATGTTTATTTTCTTGGATTGGTAGCGTTACACTGTAACTGCTTTAATTACAAGGATATTATCGCTACATTATCGGTTGTGGTTTGAAACAGCCGCTCTGTTTACTGGAACGTTATCACTACTATATCTTTGAGAGCTGTTCTGCATTAAGGTTGCAACTTGCCGGTATGGGATATCCTCACGCATTTGTTTTGATGTGTCGGTAATGTGAATGTCGGTCTACTGTGTATCGGGCATTTGACTGTCAGTGAATTCACTTGTCAGGGATTTGATTTGTCAGTGGTTTGGGCTCGGGTTTCAGCTTGTCGGTGAACCGAACGTTCGATCAAGTAAAGGTGACCCATATATATATATATATATATATATATATATATATATATATATATATATATATATATATACATACATACATACATACATACATACATATATATACATATATATATATATATATATATATATATATATATATATATATATATATATATATATATATATATATATGGATCTACCTTAGTAGATCGACATGTTAAAAGAGCGAACACGAATTAACCGGCGCCAAAAGATCGCAAGTCACTTCACCGGCAGAAGATCGACAGTGCACAAACACGACATCGCATACACCCGACACATCATGCCAACAAACAAAACAAATCCCTATCCAAAACCCACACACACAACACAAGCACTTCTACCATTAGAGTTCATTTAGCTGCCATCTCGAATTTTCATAGAGGTTTTGACTATCACTCATTAATGTTTCACCGTCTTTGCAAAATTGTTCTTAAAGAAGTCTCAAGTGTCTTACCAAGGCACACATGGAGAGTTTTCCCCCGGAGGCAGAGGGGGGGAACAATAATGGAAGGCAGCTGCCCTCGCAGCAGAGGAGGCATGCAGAACCAAGGATCCCAGGAGTCTTTCTTCGAAGCCCTTACAGCACTCCTGAAAGGAGGCCCAATTGTCCACCTCTGGAAGCAATCGAGGGTCTCAACTATCCTTGCACTGGAGAGTCTGGCAAAAGATAACTTCCGATATATGAGTGTAGAAGATAATATCCAGGGGTTACTAAATTACCCTTTCCCAACAACCCCCTCCTGACAAGAGAATCCTAGACTTTCCACCCAGTAAAAGGGATCAGGCAGTCATTCAAATCCAAAGACTGCTAGAAAGAGTCATTCAAGAGGTCACCCAAGATCAGAGAGGATTCAGAACTTACTCAAGGTTCTTTTTGGTTCCAAAGAAAACAGGGGACTGGAGACCAATTTTGGATCGTAGCAGATTGAACAAGTCAGTTCGCTGCAAGTTCCAAATTTTCATGGTGCAGTCCATTCTTCCTTTTTCTGAAACGGTGACTGGATGTGCTCTGTAGATCTTCAGGATGCATACTACCATATAAAATGGACAGGCGCTCCAGAAGTTATTTATACTTTTTGGCTAGGGTGGAAAACAAGGCCAGTCATTACCAGTTCAGAGCACTGCCCTTTGGTCTCACTACAGCCCCAGATTTTCACCAAATGCATGGCAGTGGTTGCAAACCAGAGTCAAGGATTCTGGATGTTTCCTTATGTAGATGACTGGCTCATATCTGCCCCAACCAGGCATTAATTATCCATGCAAGAGACTATTCTTCAAGTCTGTTCTGAGCTAGCATAATCATAAATTACCAAAAATCTCATCTGGAACCTACTCAAATAGATTTCATAGAGCACTACTAGCCACCTCTGAAATGATTGCAAAACTTCTTCCCTCCAGAGTATTAACAATTAGATGGCAAACTTAGATTAATCAGGAACAAAGGTAGCTGCCCACCATGTTATACAGGTGTTGGGATCTAAGGCCATGGCAACAGTGTTGGTTCCATAAACCAGGTTTCACATGGATGCTGCAGTGGCTTCTGGCTGCTCAATGATCAATAATCCACCAACATGTCTCACCAGGTTCTTTTAACAAGGCACATACAAAGGAATCTTTCATGGTGGATTTGTTCAGAATGGTAACACAAGGTTGACCTTTTATTCCCCCGGAACCACAGGTTACAGTGACAAAGGATGATTCCCAGATTGGGGGGGGGGGGCATTATCTGGGGAGACGGTCCAAGGAACCTGGTCCACAGAAAAGGCCAAACTCCACATAAACATCCTGGAGATGAGGGCAGTGCTTCTAGCATTCCAGACTGCTCTTCCTCTGGGAAACGGTAGCAATCCAATCAGACAACATGTTCATTATCTGGTGCATAAACAAGCAAGGAGGAATCGATCATACCCTCTGTGTTGAGGCTCAGAGTGTGGCAATGATCTCACCAGCGCTGCTTTCTGCTTGTGCACATTAGAAATTTCCTTGCAAAATCCAACATTCTCCACTCAGGGAAATGATTTTTCCTTCATCATGCTCTTTCATCTATTTCCCCTTCCACAATTCCACTTCAACAAGAATATCCTATTTCCCTGTGCTGCCTCATTCCTTTCCTCCTCTCTCCATTTTCAACCCTCCTCCACACACCTTTGTTCTTCCTCTTACCATTTCTTTCTCCCTCCACTACTGAAGCTCCACTCCCTATTTTATTCCATGGCCTTCTTTCCCTCTACACCCTCATATTTCATATTCCATGGCCATTTTCCTCCTTTCTCTCCATTCCTCACACCTCCACTTTTCCTCCATTTCCATTTCCACATTCCTTTCTTTCACCCTTTTCTTTTCTGATTTTGAAATTATTTCTCTCAAGTAAAGGCTTTGTCAGAAATTTCCCTACATTTTAATTCAACTATTTATTCCAAAATTTAAAGTTTTTCCTCTCTCCATTTCCTTTCCATTTGTTTGTTATTTATAAAATTCCTTTATTCAAAATTTCCAGTTTTGTTTTCCATGGAAGGGAACCTTTCTCTTTTATAACCTTTTTTTCCATTTACTGCATCAGCTTTCCTTTATATTTCACAACATTCTCCTTCCAAGCTTTTCCTTAGCTGTGTCCATCTTTTATCATACTTCTGCCTCTTAAGTTCCAGTCTTGTGTGCCTCAGTCTGATTTCCTTGCAGTTGTATCCATTTCATCTGTACAAGTTTTGTTCTTGGCTGTTCTGTTTTATCTTTCTGTTTTTCTGTACATGAAGGCCATGCATTGTCTGTTTTTGCTCTGTCCTGTCTGTCAGCCTCTTTGTGTTTCCTGTTATCTGCTGTGGCTGCAGGGCTGTTTGTGTGGTTTCTGTCTGTGTCTGAGTCACAGGGTTGTGAGCCTTCCACAGTGTGTTTGTTGCTCAGCTATGCTCTTGTTTAGATTGTGGTCCTTGTGGGATCTCAGCCCTTTAGCCTCTGGTTCTTCAGTTGTGTGGTTCTGTGAGCCTTGGTGCTTTCAAGTGTCCCTGTCTTCCTATCTTCAGGCTTCATCTATAAGTTGTGTCCCTTTCTTGGCATGTTCTGTTTCAACTTTCCATCCTTGCTGTTATGGCTCTATTTTATTGTTCTGGCCTTCTTAGTGTTTTCAATGCTCTGTCTCCTTTTTTTATGTTTCTTTGTCTGGAGGTTTTCTTTTTTCTGGCTCCATTGGTTTGATTACCTTTATTTCACCTCCAGTTTGGTGCAGAAGGGCTACTTTGCACTTGCTGATGGCCACTTTCAAGTTTTCCATGTGTTCCAGTCCTATCTTCTTTTTTTATCTGTGCCTATTTCTATTGTCCTCTCTTTGCCTCACTGCTGTGCTTGTATGTATCACCTTGGTATTTTGGATGGGGTATTCCTGTCTTTCTGGTCCTACAGTTTCTGGTGTGTGGTTATTTCCTCCTGGTCTTCTGCTCCTTGTCTTGTCAGCTGCTTGCTGTATATGCTGTTTTTGTTTTGTTTTTCTTTTTTTTTTTGTTTCTCTGTTGTCCTGCTCTCTGCTCTTTGATATTCTCTTTCTCTCTTTGTGAGGATGTTTCAATTTGTGCAATTTCTATGTTGTGTATTATTTTGTGTTTTTTTTTTTTTTTTTTTTCTCTTTTTTCTTTTTTTTTCTCTCTCTTTTTCTCTCTCCTTTCTCTTTTTTCTTTCTTTTCTTCTTTTTTTTCTCCTTTTTTTCCTTTCTTTCTCTCGCTTTTTTCTCTTTTTCTCTCTTACTTTCTCTCCTTTTCTCCCTCTTTTTCTCTTTCTTTTTTTTTCCTTCTTTTTTTTTTTTCTTTTTTTTTCTTTTTTTTTCTTTTTTTTTTTTTTTCTTCTCTCCTCTTTCTCTCCTTCTCTCCTCTCTTTATATTTCTCTCCTTCTTTCCTTTTTTTCTCTCCTCTCTTTTTTTCTCCTTTTTCTTTTTTTCTTTTCTCTCTCTCTGTTTCTCTTCTTTTCTCTTTTCTCTCTCCTCTCTCCTTTTCCTTTTTCTTTTCTTTTCCTCATCCTATTTTTTTTCCTCCTCACATTTCTCCTCTTTCTCCTTCTCTCTTTCTCCTCTTTTTCCTCTTCTTTTCTTTCCTTTTCTTTTCTTCTTTTTTTTTTTTCATTTTATTTCTTTTTTTTTCTCCTTTTTTTTTTCTTTTTCTCTTTCTCTCTCTCTACTTTTTCTATATATCTCTCCTTTTCTCCTTTTTTCCTCTCCTCCTCCATCAGTGTCTCTTCTGTGCCCTGCTGTCTTGGCTGTGTCTGTCTTGTGTGGGTGGTGTTTTTTTGTGTTTGTACAAAACTCATCTGTTTTTTTGTTGTGTTGTGTTTTGTTGAGGGGTTTCAGGCTCTTCACAGGGGTTGTGTTTTTTCATTTTTTTTTGTGTGTTTGTTGTGTCAGCTTGTGTTTTGTCAATCTTTTGGTGGGCAGGGTGTTGGTCTGTCAGCAAGGGGGTTTGTTGTTTGTGTGTTTGTTGGGGAAAAATTTTTTCTCTCTCTATTGTTTGTATTTTTTTAATAAAAAAAAATTGTTTTAAGACAGGTCTGTGTCTCTTGTCTCTCCTCTTTCTGTTGGAGGTGACCTTCCATCTTACTGTATCTTTTCATCCAAGTGTACCAGTACTCATTTTCTAATATGCAGAGGAGATTTCTTCTCAGTTTCAGTCTATCATCCTCTTTTTTTTTCTCTCTACACAATATCTCTTTTATTTTTTTCTCTTTTTAAAATTGTCTCTCTCTTAAACCACATATTCTCTTTTTTTAATCTCTTTTTTTTTTTTATTTTCTCATTTTTCAAATAGAGATCTAGCTCAATTTTTAGCTTTTTTATTTTTTAAAATATCAGAAAAGAAATGTCTGAAAAATATAAATTTAATATCTGTTTTGTTGTTTTTTTTATTTGCAGAAGAGTTTCATTTTTTTTCTATGTCTGATAATCTTTGCAGGACATTTTCTTTCTGTTATGAATAATATATCATATATCAAATTTGTGAGTTCAATTTAGATGTTTTCTGTTATGTTTGCTCATTTTTTTTTGCTTTTAATTATTTTTTTTTTTTTTTATATATCAGCTCAGATGGCTTGTGATTATGCTATGACTATAGTATACAGGATCCTGGGTTAGCCCTGCAAACTATTTATCATTAGATGAACAAAGCATCTCTTGTTGTCAGGCAGATAGCCTAAAAGAACCTATGAACCTTTTCTTTTTATCTCTCACACAAGTATTTGGAGTTATAAAATATATTAATGCCTATGATATTATATACTCTATATATTATATATATATAATATGTCAACAACACTTTTCATGTCTTATTTTTTTTTTTTGCATCATCCTTTTTTGGATGTTCTGCATCTCATATATTTGTTTATGTATGTATATGCATGACATACTGTTTATTTGTTTTTGAATAAACATTTAATAATATAGATATTATGTATATGTCTGCACTGCACATGCTATGTATATATGTATATAATGAATATACCTCAACATTTTTTTTTTTTTATATATATATATATATATATATACAGACGTATATATATAATAATGGATATAAAAAGTGTACAGACCCCTGTTAAAATCCCAGGTTTTTGTGATATCAAAAAACGAGACCACAATAATTAATTTCAAAACTTTTCCCACCTTTAATGTGACATATATCCTGTGCAATTCAATTGGAAAAAAAGAATCTGTTGGGGGAAAAAATAAAAAAATAAAAAACGTACAATAAGCTGGTTGCACAAGTTTGCACCCCCTTAAACAAATACTTTGTTGAAGAACCTTTTGATTTAATTACAGCATTCAGTCTTCTTGGGCACACACCTGCCATCATCTCAAGAGACTGATTAACCCTCAAAAAAGTTCAGCTGTCCTAGTAGGATTTTCCTGACTTGCCTCCTACAGCAAAAGCCGTGGTTCGCAGAGAGCTTACAAAGCATCAAAGGGATCTCATTGTTGAATGAGCCATGTGGAAGAAAGATACCCAGACAGTTCTAATAGTAATGGGAGCAACTGGTCTTATAAAAAATAATTTACAATCATATTTAGATATGTTACCAATTCATGTAACACTGCATGAATTGCAGAAGTCGTCATTGCTGGGCACATTGCTGGTACTTTGAAAGAGCACTTTTGGCTAACATCAAAGAGTGAAATAATACTAATTTCATGAACTTTAATAGTACTCTGAATTAGGAATGGGGTCCATTCCCGTCATGGTATTAGAAACCCAAAAGACTTTGAGAAATCAAAAAATGTATCAGTCAGGAGAAGGGTACAAAAATTTTTCCACAGCATTGGATATACCGTGGAACACAGTGAAAACAGTCATCAAAAAGTGGAGAAAATATGGGACAGCAGTGACGTTACGAAGAACTGGATGTCCCTCCAAAATTGATGAAAAGTCAAGATAAAAACTGGTCAAGGAGGCTGCCAAGTGACCTACAGCAACACTGAAGGAGCTACAGGAATTTCTGGCCAGTACTGGTTGTGTATTACAAGTGTCCACAATCTCCAGTATTCTCCATATGTCTGGGCTATGGGGTAGGGTTGTAAGATGGAAGCCTTTTCTTACACAGAAAAACATTCAGGTCCAGCTAAAATTTGCAAAACAATACATCAAGTCTCCCAAAAACATGTAGGAAAATGTGTTATGGTCTGATGGGACCAAGGTTGAACTTTTTGGCCACAATTCCAAAAGGTACGTTTGGTGCAAAAACAACACTTCGCATTACCAGAAGAACACCATCCCCATGGTGAAGCATGGTGGTGGCAGTATCGTGCTTTAGGATTGCTTTTCTTCAGCTGGAACTGGGGCTTTAGTCAAGGTGGAGGGAATTATGAACAGTTCCAAATACCAGTCACGTTTGGCCCAAAACCTTCAGGCTTCTGCTAGAAAGCTGAAGATGAAGAGGAATTTCACCTTTCAATATGACAGTTGCCCCAAGCATACATCCAAATCAACAAAAGAATGACTTTACCAGAAGAAAATTAAAGTTTTGGAATGGCCCAGCCAGAGCCCAGACATAAATCAAATAAAAAATATGTGGAGTGACCTGAAGTGGACTGTGCACAAGAGATGCCCTCACAATCTGACAGATTTGGAGTGCTTTTGCAAGGAAGAGTGGGCAAATATTGCCAAGTCAAGATGTGCCATGTTAATACACTCCTACCTAAGAAGACTGAATTTTGTAATTAAATTAAAAGGTGCTTCGACTAAGTATTGGTCTAAGGGTGTGCACACTTATGCAACCAGCTTATTGTACGTTTATTTTTTCCCCTAACAGATTTGTTTGTTTTTCAACTGAATTATTTATTTTACTTATTTATTTGACATTTAACAATTGGGTTGGTCCAACTGGGCTTGGGGCCCATTTTCAGTGGAGACCCAAGGAGAAAAGCTCCATAAAAGAATGCATGCACAAGGAAATACACATAATGTTTTTACAGAGAAATGATATATATGCATGTTTACATAAGGATCTCTCCATCAACATAGTAGATTGAATATAGTAAGTGAACACACAGTAGGGTACTAGTTGAAAGGGGAGGATTAATTAGAAATAGATTTGGAGAGCTTAGGGTTGGGTCTTAACAAGGGCAAGTTTTGGACTTCAGTAGGATTAGTTTGAATTCTTTTTTCAAGTGTGGGGGGTGGGAGATGGAACATATGTCCTGGGGAAGTTTGTTCCCAGCATGGGCAACAAAGTATTTTTAGAGAAGTTTGCATACTGTTTTCTTGATTTGGTAGGTGTCTAGTAGTTGCTGATTAGAGGTACGGAGGGTCCGAGGTGGAGAATAGATGGAGACAAAGGAAGAGAGAGCTAGACAAGATGAAGGTTTATAAAGAATGAAGTGTAGCATTTGAAACTGTGACAGCAGTAGCTGTTAGGGGAGTTCAAGCCATTGGAGAGAGTTAAGGGCGAGGCAGTGATGTGCATTGTAAGGAGAATTTGTGATAAATCTAGCTATCTTATGGTAAGTTTGTTCAAGGTTGTGGTCTGAATGTTGGTAAGCACTGGAGCAGCATATAGTAGAGAGGGGAGGAGGAGTGCCTCTGCTAGGGAAAGTCTAGCATTAGGGGTTAGAAATGTTTTTATTGCAATACACTAGACTTTGTTTCTGGTGTGTCTTTTGTATGAATTGAAGTATGTACAGGTTGAATTTGAGTTCATCATCAATGATGACACCAAGGAGTTTTGTGTGGATTTCGGGTTGGATGATTGTATTGTTAGAGGATGTAATAGTAAAGGAGGATTTATGGTGAGTAAGAGAACAGGGGAGAAAGAGCAAGAGTTTTGTCTTCTTAGGGTTAAGGATAAGTAGATTATCGGACAACCACTGTTCAATGGATAGAAAGGCATGTTAGGTTAGGGTATGTAGTTCAGAGATATTGTTAGGAATGGAGGTGAGAGTTGAGTTGTCAGCATATTGGATGAGGGAGGATTGTTTACAAGATGTAAAATCCAAGAAACCCAGGCAGAAGGCAGTAATGTGCAATATATTACTGGAAGGCAGGAAAATAGTCCATACAAATAAAAATAACCAAGAACTTTATTGAGGGTAAGCACTTTTGCAGTGAGATGCATTGCTTCATCAGACAACAATAATTGCACAGACACCTATATACAAAAAACTCATTAACCATCAACCAATCATGAACAGTAAAATTCCCTCCTAAAAGCCAATTAATTAAAACAATTGATACTTTGTGACATAGTACTTTCGCAGCCCCTGATACCCGCTACTTCTGATTCGCAGGCCTCTACTGAGACCCATTCAGAGTCCGGTATGCCGCGAGATGCTTCAACTATGGAACCTGCGGATGTCTCTACCTTGGATGGGTCCGGAGCCACTGTGCAGGCACCGGCTTCTGAGGGTGTATTCAGGCCTACGGACTTGCATATTAAACCGACGCCTCCTTCTTCTTTTAGGCCTAAATCTTGAACCATGCCTAAAACAAAATGACGCCCAGGCCGCATGCTCAGGCCCCTATGCCTAAAAAAACAAATGATAAGAATGGCTGAAGATCTAATAACTTTAATCAGGGGTAGCCAACCCCCCCCCCCCCCAAGAGGCCCAGGGCTGAGCTTGATTATGAATCTTCTGATCAGAATTCTGTTTTTTCTGACTCTTCTGATGACCTGAATTTGTCCTTACCTACTTATGAGGATTCTGATGCAGAGGACTCTATTCCCTCTGCTTCCCCTCCTGAGGATTTTTCTTTTGGTGAAACCTTAGATACTCTAAGGGAGCATTTCCACTGGGAAAGCTAGGATTTTTCTGATTCAAAAAAGAGGCTTAGGGATTTCTTACTCCTGCCTCAGCATAGGCCTTTAGCTATTCCTCCTGTACTAGACATTGTTGATGATGCCTTTTCGGAATCTAGTTTGGCCCCTGATTCTCTGCCTCCTGCTCCCAGAAAACCTGACCGATATTACAGGGTTCCTGATTCACGCAGGTTCCTTTTTAAAAATCCTACCGCGGATCCAGAGACTATTTCACAGGGACCCATGGGCATTAAGGCTTCTACTGCTAAAAATCCCACCCCTTCTGATAGAAACTCCATGGCGCTGGATAGATGGGGTAAGAAGGTTTACACTTCTGCAACCTTGGCCATTAGGGCTTTAAACTGCCAGTATATGTTAAAGTATCACCAACATGTTATTGGATTGCTTAAATGGAAAATGATGTTGATTCCTGACTGTTTGGAAAATAAAGAATTACAGGATTTAATGCATTCTGCTGAACAGGTTGGAAAACATACTTTGCAATGTGGATTTTATTCTTTAGAGGCCTCTTGCAGGGCTGCTGTTACTGGTTCTGTGCTCAAAAGGCATGCTTGGCTTGAGGAGCAATCTTTACCTGATCATGTTAAAGCTAAATTGTTGGATGCTCCCTTAAATCAGGACCGCCTGTTTGGCAACAAGGCTGAGGATGTTCTTAAAAAGATGGAAGATAAAGCTAATTCTATGCAAACTGTTAAAGATTTCTTACAAGTTCAGCCTCCTATATTTAGTAGGCACTGGCCCTCTAAGATTTGGTCCTTTCCATCCTCTTCAAGGTCTTCTCAAGCCAAACCCAGACATAGCAGAAACCCCAGATTTCAGTCCCAGGGGACACACAAGTCTAAGCAGTGGGGGGTTTCCGCACCCAAATCAGGGAGTAGTAGGGCTCCCCCCTATGGAAAACAGTCTCAATGACTTGCTTCTAAAACTTCCAAGCACTTTCAAACTGAATGCTCCTTTAGGCGGAAAGATTGGTCTGCAGGCCAAAAACTGGGAACTCATTACCCAGGACAAATGGGTTTTAAATATAGTGTCCCAAGGATACAGATTTCACTTCCACACCTTACCAACACCAAGTGGGTGGCCAGATCTACCCCCAAATCAGTGGGCAGAGTCCTAAAATCAAGTACTCTCTCTCTTAAGCATGGGGGCTATTCAGCTGATACCAGAAGAGGAAAAGGGACAAGGGTTTTATTTGAGACTTTTCCTGGTACCCAGAAAAGGCAATACATGGCATCCTATCCTGGACCTTTCTACTCTAAATATCTTTCTGGTGATTCCAAAATTCAAGATGCTGACTCTTCACCAGCTGCTTCCTATGCTAGGCAAAGATGCATGTTTGGCAACACTATACTTAAAAAAAGCATACCTGCACATCCCTATCAGGGAGTCTTGCAGAAAATACCTACGCTTCAAAGCAGGCTGCAGTTCTCTGCATTGCCCTTTGGCTTATCTACTGCGCCCAGGGTATTCACAAAGTGCCTAGCTCCTGTCATTGCATTCTGCAGGCAAAGAAATATTCAAATATACCCATATCTGGATGATTGTCTAATTCAGGCAGAAAGCCAGGACATACTTTTGAATCATTTGGCCTTTGTTCAAAGGGTACTGGCTTGTCTTTGGTACACCATAAACGAAAATAAATCACACCTGGTACCCTGTCAACAAATTATATTCCTGGGAGCAAGCTTGAATACAACTTCCCAGATGGTTGTCCTCATGCCAGAGAAACGGATTCATTTGACAACCTACTTCAAACAAGTGGCCACAAAAACCCAGTTATCTGCAAGGCAAATACTGCAAGCTTTGGGGTTCATGGCCTCCTGCATTCTTCTAATTCCATATGCAAGGCTGCATATGATGAAACGGCAGTGGTATCTCAAAAGCCTATGGTGTCACATCTACGACCACCCAGGAGAGCTCCAACTCCAGCCTGGGACCTCAACTTTGAATTGGAAAAGCTCACCCTTCCTCCTTTCGAGCCAGCTGCCACTGCAGACTTAAAATTCCTTTCCTGGAAAACAGCTTTCCTTTTAGCAATGACTTCAGCAATAAGGGTATCTGAATTACAGGCCCTCATGGCAGTGAAGCCTTTCATCATAGGTTCATAGGTTCATACTAGGCTATCTGCCCTAAGGCATTTATAAGCCTAGCCAGAGTGTGTTTGGCTTTCGCCACCCATTTTAAATTAATTTTGCTATGCCTTTTTTTGAGGTTAGTATACTGTGCCTCTGTCTAACAGTGACACAGAAGTGATAGCCGGGGTAAACCTACGATCTCCCATCCACTCATCAAGATTCCTCTTGAAGAGAGTCAATGTGGGACTCTGCCTAACCTGGACTGGGATTTTATTCCAGAGTGAAGGGAGCCTCTGGGTTATGAATCTGTCCCTCCAGCATGTCCTATTTATTTCAGTGCTGAGGTTCAAGTCTCTCGAGCACGTAGCTCGATGGGATTTGGATTTTCTGAGGTGCAGCATGTCCATTAATTCCGGGTTGGACATGGCTTTATACGTCAGGCACAGATCGCCTCTGAGCAGGCGGTATGCCACTGACTGGAGCTGGAGTTTCTTTAACCGGGCAGCATATGGCATCTGTTTGAGCCCTTTGATCCTCTTGGTGAGGTACTTTTGGGGTCTTTCCAGTTGCTGCAGGTGTCTGGTAAGGTACATCCCAAAGGGGCATTGTACTCAATTATGGGCCTGATGAGGGATGAGTAAAGAGGCGATGACCTCCTGATCTAGATGTGAATCCCTTCATGATTAGGTGGGCTATATAAAATGTTTTTCTAACCACTTTGGCCACGTGGTTGTCAAATGAGAGATTGCTATCAATTTGGGTCCCCAGGTCCCTAATGACTTCTTCTGTACTTAATGGATTACCACCTATGTGGTAATTTGTGGGCACTTTGTTTTTGCCAAAGGGGATGACTATACACTTTTTGGCGTTTAGCTTGAGGCCATGGCTCTGGCACCAGTTGTCTGTTTCTATGAGGCCCTTTTGGAGGATGCTTGTGTCGGCTGGAGAGTTGATTATGGCCCAGTTTGCAGTCATCTGCGAACTTGGTCAGCCACAGTCCTTCCATGTTGGCCTGTACCACCGAGAAATATATACCGAACAAGAGAGGTCACAGGACTGAGCCTTGTGGGACGCCACTTGTAACTGGTTTGGAGTCTGACATGGCTCCAGCAATTCTAACCATGTGGGTTCTGTCCTTGAGCCAGTTTGCAACCCATCTAGTGACATAGGGGTTTATATTTAAGCTGGTGAGCTTATCTGTAATGCCGGAGTGGGGTATTGTATCAAAGGCTTTTGCGAGGTCCAGGTAGGCTGTGTGGACCACCTTCCCCTCGTCAATGGCCTTGGTGACTGTTTCAAAGAAATCGACCAGGTTTAAGAGGCAGGATCTGCCCTTAACAAAGCCAAACTGGGTGGGATCCAGTGTCTGTAGGTCCCCAATATCTTTATTTATGAGGTCCATGATGATCCTTTCCATAGCTTTGCAGACCAAGCTAGTCAGGCTTATGGGGTGATAGTTTCCAGGATCCATTGAGGCACCACCTTTGTGGAGAGGGACCACTGTTGCTGTACGCCACTCTTTGGGTACATATCCTGTAGTAAGGCTAAGATTGAACAGTAGTTTTATGTTTGGGTTTAGCTCTTCTTGGAGTTCATGTAGGACGCAGCCGGGACACCATCTGGTCCCATTGATGCTGTGTTTTTGCTTTGGAGAGGCGGCTCTTACCTGAGCATCTGAGATGTCAGGGGTAGCACTCTGTTAGGATAGATATTTGCCCTTTGGTGGGGAGAGGGGAGAAGTTTGCACTGAACTTGTCAGCTAGGATGTTGGCAATGTCTGTGGGCTCGGTGTATTTTTGTCATTTTGGACTAATTCTGAGCATATCTGGGAATTCCCACCCAGGTTCCTAACATAACTAAAGAAAGCCTTGTGATTATCCTTAGTGTCCTGTGCAATTTTTCTCTCGAAGCTGGCCTTAGACGATTTTATGAGTGCCCGTAGTTTTTGCTAATACTGATCAGAGATGCCTTCCCTTTTGGGATTTTGCTCTATCATGTAGTAGCTTCCTCCTTCTATTGTATAGTTTGTTTATGGCTGGGGTCCACCAGACAGGACGTCTGCCTTTGGAGGATTGGGTCTTGGTTTTATTTGGGATTGCATGATCCATGCATTCCTGAAGGTGTTCATAGAATGCGTTTATAAAGGATTCTGCGGTCTGGGCCATATTTTCCACAGGCCGGGGCTTTGAAGGATTTCCTCGGTTTTGAGGCATGTGAAATTTGCTTTAGTGAAGTTTTTCACTGTGGTTTTCTGGGCAGGCGTGGGGTCGTGATGTGAATATCCAGTGAGATTAGTTTATGGTCTGATCTTACCAGTGAGGGATACACTTCTGGTCTGGAGCATAGTGTCCCCATGTTGGTGATGATCAGGTCCAGTATGTTTTCCCCTCTTGTGGGAGTGGTAACAAGTTGTTCCATAGCATTTGAGTTTATAAATTCTAGGAACCTTTGGGCTAGGGTGTTGGAGCTAGAGTAATGCTCCCAGTCTGTTTGGGTAGTTGAAGTCGCCCAATATAATGGTGTTTGGAGAGACCTTCATATTTTCCAGTATTCTCAGGAAGGCCAAGTGGGATTCCTGTGTTTGGGAGGGGGGTCTGTAGCAGGCTATAAACTGGAAGGCAGTTTTACCCACAGTTAGTTACACATGGATAGTCTCTGATGCTTCGTGCTGTGCCACCAACCTGGAGGTGTGGGTATCTTTGACGAATATTGATACTCCCCTCCTTTTGTGGTTCGGTCCAAGTTTTGGGGCCGAAAAGCATGGTATGAGGTATAACCTGGTAGTGCTGGGGTGCTCTCGGGAGTCTTGAACCAGGTTTCTGTTACTGCCCAGATATCGATGTTCTATATGCTAAGGAGAGTTTCGAGTGCGTGCATCTTGAGGTTTAGACTTCTGGCGTTGAGTAGCATTACTCTTAGTTTCTTATCCCTTGTGATACCTATGGAGGTGGGTTTGTCTTTTGAGCCTTGCCTAAAAAAGGCACTATGGGGGTAGCAAGAGCCTTTGACAATATCCGAAAGCCCAGGGGTGACAGGTGCAAGCCGTCCCTAGCGAAGCATCGTGGCTTGTCGAGCATGTCATCCCAGGCTGACAGGCATTGGATCCCCTTTGAATGACACCAACACTTAAGCCAATTGTTGAAATTGATCATCTTGTCTTCATATTGTGGCATCATTCTTGGTGAGGGTAAGATGCTACTCAAGGTCAGGGTCATACTGGCCTGGGCTACATGCTCAGAGAGCTCCTCTATGTCTCTTTTCATGTAGTCCAGGGAGGTACGTGTCAGGTCATTCACACCAGCATGGACAATGACTGAGTCATATTTGTACTTGCCTTGAAGTGACCTGAGTGCTTGTGTTATGTGGCGGATCCTAGTGCCCGACAGTCAGCTCACCGTGACCTTCTCCTTGTTCAGCCTGGTGAGCGGGACGTCAGTGTGCCTGATGATAGTCACCTATTACAAGTGTATCAGGTGTGTTGTTTAGCCTTAAGGGCTGTGACTGTTCGGCACACTGGCTTTGTGAGCTATGTGTTGCACATGTTTTGTTTTGGGGTAGCGGTTGCTTGGGTGTCTGCTTTGGAGGTCTCTGCTGCTTAGGCAGAGTTTTATTTAGAGCCTCCAAGTATGTTTTTGTGTGTTTATGTGTTTGGTTTGTTGTCGTGGTAGGTCTATGTGAGACTGGAATTGTAGTGAGTGTGGTTTCCTTCTCCTCCTGACTGGTTACGCCAGTACTGAGTTGAGAGAGCTTAGCCTCCAGTTTGGCTATATGGTTGCATCTCTCACATGTGTTGGAATTTGTTGGGAGGAGGAGAGGGTTGTCTGTGTACATGAGGCAGTTGTAACATTACCTCAAGATTCCCAGATTCACCAGCTGGACCGGAGAGGAGATTGACAACTGACCTTTGGACATGCTAGAATAGTATTGGGAATTCCTTTATAATTGAAAAAAAGGGCCAATGGGGAACAAGGTACTCAAGGGGAGTTTGTGAGGGTGTAGTGCTTTTAATTTTTTAGAGCTGACTTATATAATTGCTTTAGTGAGCAAGTGCCAGGTAGCTTAAATGCAATGTGCTACAGGTAACTTAAATGCAAAAACGACAAACAGTAACTTTCTTTCAAGTGAGACAAGGAAATAAGTACAGTAAGCAATGCAGATATCACTAGGGATCCACAGAAGTGCTAAAAGGCCGCGTTTTAGGTGGAATTAGCGTTTCAGGGAAATAAACAAACAACAAGCATACAAATAAAGCTAGATTCAGCAGGCCTGGATCTAGTCTATGCTACAGCAAACAAGGTGTACCAATTTCAGTAAGAAACAGTTAGAATCTGCAGGCAATATAAGCCTCTAACCAGAAATTCCCTGCTCAGAAGGGCAGAGTCCAGCCTCTCCTCCCACAAGAGTGCAGACCGCAATCCTTCTTAACGTAAAATAACTGGCCTGAAGCCCAAGTGCTTAAAACCAGAACTAATACACTTTTAGAATAACAGACACTGAGCTCTCAATCAGCAGTTCCCAACTTAGAAGGATGTAAGCTACCTGTCCTGTCACCACAGTGCAGGCCACAAACCTTCCTAATGTAAAACAACTGGTCTGAAGCCCAAGTACTTAATCCAAAAGACTTGGAAATGATAGCTACACTTTAATCAAGTTACTACCAGCAGTAATAAATACAACTGAATACTTTAAAGAATGCCTGGATTAGTGCACAAGTTATACAAACAAAGCTGGATTCAGCAGGCCTGGATCTAGTCTATGCTACAGCAAACGAGGTGTACCAATTTCAGTAAGAAGCAGTTCAAATATGCAGGCACTATAAGCTTTAACCAGAAATTCTCAGCTCAGAAGGACAGAGTCCAGCCTCTCCTCCCACAAGAGTGCAGAACACGAACCCTCTTAATGTAAAATAACTGGCCTCAAGCCCAAGTGCTTAAACCAGAATTAATACACTTTTAGAATAACAGACACTTTCATGTGGACAGGGTGTCCCTCAGGACCAATCCCTCCTTCATGCCCAAGGTAGTATCCTTTGTGGCCCTTAATCAGTCCATATATTTGCCAACCTTCTTTACTAATCCACAGAATAAAGGGGAACGGATTCTGCACTCCTTAGACTTGCACAGACAACTTAGATTCTGCTTGGACAGAACTAAACCTCAAAGGAAATCTGATCAACTGCTGGTGGCATTTGCTGCAGGGGCAGAGGGAAAGGGTATTTCAAAGCAAACTATTTCCAAATGGATAGGCCATTGCATTAATGTCTGCTACAAACACCATGGAAAATCTATCCCACAGGGGATCAGATCCCACTCTACCAGGGCTGCATCTACCTTTCACCAAGCATTACCATCTGCCAGTTTTCTCTAAATCCAGAGCTGGTTTTGCCACTGCAGTCTTACAGGGCATTTTAGCTGGTCCTAATTCTGTTTAAATTCCTTCTCCTATCCTTAGCTTTGGGAGTCTACCCAAAAGTAATCACTGCAACAGTGAAACACGAAGAACATAGTACAGTTGTGTACACTTACCATAAATGTAGATGTTCGAGTGTATTCACTGTTGCAGTCCTGTTACCCTCCCTCCAGCCCCCTTCTTTTTTTGGATCTACATCTACTTTCCTTTGCTATCTTCAAAAGCTATGTGGTGTATCTGCTTTTTTGTTGGAGGTTTAACCTTGTATATTTATAGATTTAATTGCTTCCCATTAAGGGGGCACCTGACATATGGGACAAGAAAAACTGATGTAATGGCGTCGGCTACATGTTTTATACCCCTGACGACCTGACATCATGGAAGAAGGGACAGCAACTGACGCAGGACCCAAGACTTTGTTAATCAGGCCGACTGAGGGCTACTGCAAGCAGATAACCCAAAAGTGATGACTGCAACAGTGAATACACTCGAACATCTACATTTATGGTAAGTGTACACAACTGTACTTTCTTCTAGACAAACCTAGGTTGGGATCCCACAAGGTTTGAGCTATTATCATCCACCAACAAGATATGCCAATACTTTCAAAAGATGCCCTTTACCAAATGGACATCTTGTGTAGAAGATAAAACTACTGGAATGCCAGAAGGATTTGACCTGTCATCTATCAGTCACAATACTTTATCAGAAAAGTAGGGCTTGGCACGTCCTTGTCTCTCACTAAGCACTTTCTGTTGGGCCATAATAATATCCTTTTGGCTGTATCCCCTGGTTGCATATATAATTTTTTATCGACGTTTTGTTGATGATCAATTTTATTGGTTGGCATGGTAATGAGTTTGAATTATTGGAATTTTTTTAAAGATCTTAATAGTAGTTTTTTAAAAATTACTGTGTGTAAATCCACAGAATCGATTAATTACTTGGATGTAACTGTTTTTAAACATGAAGCGCGCATGTGTACCAGAGTCCATAGGAAGGACTGTTATTGCCTGGCCTTTCTCCATAGGGAGAGAATGCATCCCCCTCATATTTTCCCCAGTGTAGTGACTGGACAAGCTGTGAGAGTATCCCGCCTGTCTTGTGATGAGAATGATTTCTCTATGGAGTTAAATTATTTGAGTCAAGCTTTTGCAACCAGGGGATATGGCCAAAAGGAAATTATTATGGCCCAACAGAAGGTCCTTAGTGAAAGACAAGGTTGTGCCAAACCCTTCTTTTCTTAGGTTCATAGGTTAATACTAGGCTATCTGCCCTAGGGCATTTATAAGCCTAGCCAGAGTGTGTTTGGCTTTCGCCACCCTTTTAGATTAGTTGACTGTGCCTCTGTATAGTAGGTCACAGAAGGTAGCCCTTTTAAGGTTAGTTTACTGTACCTCTGTCAAGCAGGGACACAGAAGAGATCCCAGGGGTAAATTTACGCTCTCCCATCCACTCGTCAAGATTTCTCTTGGAGGGTCAGTGAGGGGCTCTGCCTAACATGGATTGGGATTTTGTTCCAGAGTGAGGGGAGCCTCTGGGATATGAATCTGTCCCTCCAGCTTATCCTATTTTTTTCTGTGCTGAGGTTCAATTCCCTGGAGCGTGTAGCTCTAAGGGATTTGGATTTCCTGAGGTGGAGCATGTCCATTAATTCTGGGTTGGACATGGCTTTATACGTCAGATACAGATCGCCCCTGAGTAGACGGTGCGCAACTGAGTAGAGCTGGAGCTTCTTCAGCCGAACTGCATAGGGCCTCTGTTTGAGTCCCTTGATCCTCTTGATGAGGTACTTTTGGGGTCTTTCCAGTTAATGCAGGTGTCGGGTAAGGTACATCCCAAATGGGGCATTGTATTCAATTATGAGCCTGATAAGTGATGAGTAGAGGGGCACAATGACCTCTCTTGATCTAGATGTGAACCCTTTCATGATAAGGTGGGCTATATAGAAGGTCTTTCTAACCACTTTGGCAACGTGATTGTCAAAGGAGAGATTGCTATCTACTCGGGTCCCCAAGTCCCTAATTACTTCTTCCATACTTAATGGATTACCACTTATGTGGTAATTTGTGGGCACTTTGTTTTTCCCAAAGGGGATGATTATGCACATTTTGGCATTTAGCTTTAGGCCATGGCTCTGGCACCAGTAATCCGTCTCTGTGAGAGACTTTTGGAGGATGCTTGTGTCAGCCGTTGAGTCGATTATGGCACCCAGTTTGCAGTCATCTGCGAACTTGGTCAGCCATAGTCCACCCATGTTAGCCTGTACCTCGGAGAAATATATACCGAACAAGAAAAGTTCCAGGACTGAGCCTTGTGGGACACCACTTGTAACTGGTTTAGAGTCTGACATGGCATCTGCTATTCTGACCATGTGGGTTCTATCCCTGAGCCACTTTGCAACCCATCTTGTGACATAGGGGTTGATATTTAAGTTGGTGAGCTTATTTATGATGCCCGAGTGGGGTATTGTGTCGAAGGCTTTTGCGAGGTCTAGGTTGGCTGTGTGGACTACCTTCCCTTCATCTGTGGCTTTGGTAACTGTTTCAAAGAAGTCGACCATTTTCAAGAGGCAAGATCTGCCCTAAACAAAGCCAAATTGGGTAGGATCCAGTGTCTTGGAGGTTCCCAATGTCTTTGTTTATGATTTCCATGATGATACGCTCCATAGCTATGCAGACCAGGCTAGTCAGGTTTATAGGGCGATAGTTTCCGGGGTCCATTGTGGCACCACCTTTGTGGAGCTGGACCACTGTTGCTGTGTGCCATTCCTTGGGTACATATCCTGTAGTAAGGCTGAGATTGAACAGTGACTTTATATGAGGGTTTAGTTCTTCTTGGAGCTCGTGTAAGATACAGCCTGGGACACCGTCTGGTCCCATTGATGCTGTGCTTTTTGCTTTGGAAAGGGCAGCTCTCATCTGTGATGTCAGGAAGGCTATACTCTGTAGGGATAGACATTTGCTCTTTTAGGGGGGGAAGGGGGGAGAAGTTTGCAGTGAACCTTTCTGCCTGGATGTTGGCAATGTCTGTGGGTTCAGTGAATTTTTTGTCATTTTGCACTAACTCAGAGCATATCTGGGAGTTGCCTCCCAGGTTCCTGACATAACTAAAGAAAGCCTTGTGATTATCTTTAGTGTCTTGTACAATTTTTCTTTCGAAGCTGGCCTTAGATGATTTTATGAGGGATTGTAGTTTCTTGCTAGTACTGATCAGAGATGCCTTCCCTTTTTGGGATTTTGCTCTATCATGTAGTAGCTTTCTCCTTCTGTTGTATAGCGTATTTATGGCCGGGGTCCACCAGACAGGTCTCCTGCCTTTGGAGGAGTGAGTCTTGGTTTTATTTGGGATAGCATGCTCCATGCATTCCTGTAGGTGTCCATAGAATGCTTTTGTAAAGGATTCTGCATTTTGGGCCGTATTTTCCACTGGCCTGGGGGCTTTGAAGGATTCCACCTCGGTTTTGAGAAGTGTGAAGTTTGCTTTTGAGAAGTTCTTCACTGTGGTTTCCTTGGCTGCGGGTGGGGATGGAATATGGATGTCCAGTGAGATTAGTTTATGGTCTGATCTTACCAATGAGGTGTATACCTCTGGCGTGGAACATAGAGACCCTATGTTGGTAATGACCAGATCCAATATGTTTTCCCCTCTTGTGGGAGTGGTGACCAGTTGTTCCATAGCATTTGAGTTTATAAATTCTAGGAACTGTTGGGCGAGGGTGTTTGGGCTTGAGTAGTTTTTCCCAATCAATGTTTGCGTAGTTGAAGTCACCCAATATAATGGTGTTTGGAAAGACCTTCATATTCTCCAGTGTTCTCAGGAAAGCTGAGTGGGATTCCTGTGTTTGGGAGGGTGGTCTGTAGCAGGCTACAAACTGAAAGTCAGTTTTGCCCACTGTTAGTTGCACATGGATGGTCTCCGATGCTTCATGCAGTGCCACTAACCTGGAGGTGTGGGTATCTTTGATAAATATGGATACTTCCCCTCCTTTTGTGGTTTGGTCCGAGTTTTGGGGCCGAAAAGCATGGTATGAAGTATAACCTGTTAGTGCTGGGGTGCTCTCGGGAGCCTTGAACCAGGTTTCTGTTACTGCACAAATATCGATATTCTCCATACTGAGGAGAGTCTCGAGTGCGTGCATCTTGGGGTTTAGACGTCTGGCATTGAGCAGCATTACCCTTAGTTTTTTTTTCTTTGTGTTGTCTATGGAGGTGGGTTTGTCTTTTGAGCCTTGCCTAAAAAAAGGCACTATGGGGGAGGCAAGAGCCTTTGCCAGTATTCGAAAACCCAGGGGTGACAGGTGCAAGCCATCCCTAGCGAAGCAACGTGGCTTGTCGAGCATGTCATCCCAGCCTGACAGACACTGGATCCCCTTTGAATGACACCAATACTTCTGCCAGTTGTTAAAATGCATCTTTTTGTCTTTATACTGTGGCATTATTCTTGGTGAGGGCAAGATGCTACTCAAGGTCAGGATCATACCGGCCTGGGCTACTTGATCAGAGAGCTCCTCTGTCTCTTTTCATGTAGTCCAGGGAGGTACATCTCAGGTCATTCACACCAGCATGGACAATGACGGAGTCATATTTGTACTTACTTTGGAGCGACCTGAGTGCTTGTGTTATGTGGCGGATCCTGGCACCCGACAGGCAGCTTACAGTGAGCTTCTCCTTGTTCAGTCTGGTGAGTGGGACGTCAGTGTGTCTGACAATAGAGTCACTTATTACAAGAGTATTAGGTGTGTTTTTTAACCTTAAGGGCTGTGACTGTGTGGCACACTGACTTTGTGAGCTATGTGCTACGTGGGTATTGTTTCGTGGTAGGGCTTGCTTGGATGTCTCTGATGCTTAGGCAGATTTTTATCTAGAGCCTTCGAGTATGTTTTTGTGTGTTTGTGTTTGGTTTGCTGATGCGATATGTCTATGTGACACAGGATTTGTGGTGTGTGTGGTTACCTTCTCCTCCTGACTGGCTGTGCCAGTACTGGGTTGAGAGAGCTCATCCTCCAGTTTGGCTATATAGTTGCATCTCTCACATATATTTCAGCTTGTTTGGAGGAGGAGAGGGTGGTCTGTATACATAAGGCAGTTGTAACATTACCTCAAGATTCCCAGATTCACCAGCTGGACTGGAGAGTAAACCTGAAACTGACCTTTGGACATGCCTGAATAATATAGGGAACTACTTATTGACTGATCAGAAAGAACCAATAGGGATCAAGTACTTAAAAGGAGTATAAGAGGGTGTAGTGCTTAAGTTTATTAGTGTTTACCTATAAGATTACTTATACGAGCAAGTGCAGGGCTTTAGAATGAAAATAGAGTGCTTATTTTGAGATTTAGAGCAGTTCTAAGGGAAAAAGTGAAGAGCAGACTTTGTGGAGCCGGGAATAGTTTAAACCTGTTTAAGCAGCGCTGCCCGACGCTGCTCTGTGCGCAAGACCGCGCAAAAAGAGAGTTGCAGGGTTTTAAAAGAGAGAGAGAGATCAAGGAATTTGGAATTGACCCAAAATGGCCAATAAAACTATGGTTTCTAGGCAGTAACCACTCCCACAGGGACAGGCAGGCTGCTCAGTGTTAACCACTGCCACAGGTGAACACAGAGACTTCTCTTTAGCCCAAGTAAGCACTGGCCTCCAAGAAACTTACAAACAGTTCAGAAAAGCAACTCTGTAACTGAACTTTCTTTTACATTATAGAAAGTGGGAAAATAGCACGATTTTTTTGTTTTTTTTGTTTAAAGATAGCAGACACACACAAGTAGCAAACTAGTCAGAATAGTGCTAGGTCAGAGGCAGGTAAAATGCAATTTTAAGAAAAAACGATTTTAAATTAAGTGCAACACAAAAATGCAATAAACAGGCTCTAGGTATGTTCTAAATACTGTTTCTAACACAGATATCAACTTTTGCAAGCAAGAAAACGCCAAAAAGTAGGCGGCAATGCAGTTTTTCTAAGAAATAAATCAGAAGAAAATACTTAAAATCTCAAAAGTGGCTCCTTTCTTCTCTTAGCATTTTCTCCTCTTGGTGGGTGCTTCAGCAACAACTATCAAGCCTGGAAAGACGCCAAAACCACGCGGCTACAGGGTTTTAAGAGAGAGAGAGAGATCAAAGAGTTTGGAATTGACCCCAAATGGCCAATAAAACTACAGTTTCTAGGCAGTAGCCATTCCTACAGGGACAGGCAGGCTGCTCAGTGTTAACCACTGCCACTGGTGAACACAGAGACTTCCCTTTAGCCCAAGTAAGCACTGGCCTCCAAGAAACTTGCAAACAGTTCAGAACAGCAACTCTGTAACTGAACTTTCTTTTAAATTATAGAAAGTGGGAAAATAGCAAGATTTTTTTTGTTTTTGTTTTTGTTTAAGGATAGCAGAGACACACAAGTAGCAAACTAGTCAGAACAGTGCAATAAATGACCCCAACACGTGTGTGTTAGGTCAGAGGCAGGTAAAATGCAATTTTAAGAAAAAACAATTTTAAATGAGGTGCAACACAAAAAATGCAATAAACAGGCTCTAGGTATGTTCTAAATACTGTTTCTAACACAGATAAAGTATTGCGACCAATAGATGACAGGTCATATCCTTCTGGCATTCCAGTAGTTTTCTCTTATACACAAGATGTCCATTTGGTAAAGGACATTTTTCGCAAGTGCTGGCACATCTTGTTGGTGGATGATAATATCTCAGACCTTGTGAGATCCCAACCTAGGTTTGTCTACAAAAACAAGAAAAACCTGAAGCAGCACTTGTGCTATCCCAAGGTACTGACAAGATGGCACAAGGGATTGGGCTGGTACCCATAAATTTGGTGCTTGTGTATATTGTGACTATGTGGATGAATCTAGATTCTTCAAGCACCCAGGGGCTGACCGTTTGTGGCAATTGCGCTGTAAAGCTGATTGCAACACCATGAACTTGGTGTATGTCACACATTGTGTCATTTGCTTCAGGTTCTATGTTGGGAAGACAAACCGACGATTAAAGAAAAGAATCAGGGATCACTTATACTGCACTAGAAAAGGTCTGGAGTATAGTGCTCTAGCCAAGCATACTATCCAGTCAGGTGTAGAACATACTTTTCTATTTCAAGTCTTACATGTTATGGATAAAGCGGTGGTGGTGCTGCGGTAGCGTTGTCGCCTCATAGCAAGATGTTGTCCCGTTCGATTCTCAGCTAGAGCGTCTTCTGTGTGGAGACATACATGAATGGTGCGTGCCTTCGTTGAAGGTTGTGCATCAGGGCTGGTAACCCGGTACGTAAAAAATCCACTACCAATCATTAGCGGACCGGAGTGCAATGGATTTTAAGGCTGGGTGCACACAGGGACCTTGGCTTAAATGACAGTGTTCCCCTTAAGCCAGTATTGAAATCTAGAAGGCTTAAATAATCTTGTATTTTAGAAAGGTACTATGTCACTTCAGTTGCTTTAATTAGTTGGCTTTTAGGAGGAAATTTTGCTGTTCATGATTGGTTGATGGTTGAGTTTTTTGTATATAGGTATCTGTGCAATTATTGTTGTCTGATGAAACAGTGCATCTCATTGCGAAAGTGCTTACCCTCAATAAAGTTCTTAGTTATTTTTATTTGTGTATACTATTTTTCTGCCTTCCAGTAATATATTGCACTTTACTGCCTTCTGCCTGGGTTTCTTGGATTTTTATTTGTTGTCTTTATTTTCACTGCTTCGGACTCATGTTTCTTTTGTTTACAAGCTGTATAGAGATCATTGGTGAAGACATGAACAGAAGGGGACCTAAGATGGAACCTTGTCGTACTCCGGTTGAGACAGGAATGAATGAATGAAGGATGAGAGCCATTTAACAGATTGTTTTCTGCAGGATAGGTAGTTGGAGAACCAGGCAAGGAAGGCGGAGGATGGAGGATAGGTTGAGATTAGCAAGTTTGGAGACAGTATCAAAAGCTTTGTAAAGGTCATGGAAGTTTATTGTTATCTAGGGCCTCAGCGATGGTATGAGTGAAGGATAGGAGGGCAGTAGTAGTGCTGTGGTTAGGACATAAGCCATGCTAAGTGGGAGTGAGATGTTTATGCTGGAGGAGGTAGTTATGTTGAGTGAATGTATTTTTCAAGAATCTTAGACGAGGGATAGGATGGCTATGGGTCGGTAGTTCATAGGTTGGTACTGGGCTATCTGCCTGAAGGCATATATTAGCCCAGCCACGTTGTGCGGTATTCACCGCCCCTTTAGTAGTTCCCTGGACCCTTGTACTAGCAGCTAGTACCCTTGGCCCCTATCTAGTAGTGCTGTTGGTGTGATCCCCGGTGTGAACTTTCTGTTAGATGGATCTGTTGAGTTTCCACCTTTATGCAGAGGAATATTTTATTTATTTTATTTTACATTTGTTGACCAGGATAGTCCGACTGGATACATGTCCATTTTCAGCAGAGGCCCGGAGAGAAAAGCTCCAAGGAATAACAAATCCAATATAACATGACACATATTACAAATTACAAATAGATTATTTACAGAGATTAGATGGACAGACAATACAAATTACATATAGAATATTTACAGTGATTAGAAGAGCAAACATTATAATGGTTCCTCGGGTAAAGTTATTCATCGAGTGAAAATTGGATTAAATTACATAGTAGGCTACATAGCAGATTTACACATTCTAGAGAAAAGTTAACCAGGCTTGATACAGTGACATAGCCAATTTGTTCCCAGGTGGTGTTTGAGCCTAGTTTTAAACTGACCTAGTGAAGAAAGTAAGGTAATATCTGGTAAAGGGTTCCACAATCTACCTACAGAGTTTACAAAGAGAGAGTTACCGGCTGAGTTATTAGTTTTACATATTTGAATAAGGAGTCTGTTGGAGGAGTGCGATCTAGGATTATTATAGAGGGTGACAAGATCTTTAAGTGCAGGGGTATTATTAGGGTTATATATGATTTTATGGGCCATAATCAGTTGGTTATATAGTATAAGACTGGGTAGTTCAAGCTGGATTAGATTGATGCAGTGATGTGTCCTAAAAGGCAGGCCAGTGGCAAACCTGGCAATGTGGTTATAACAGATTGAGAGTTTATCCAGGACAGTCTTGTTAACATTAGAGAAAAGAGGGGATGCATACAGAAGAGTTGAGAGAAGGTGAGATCAAGCTATGGCAACTTTGGCTGGGGGGGGGGGGGGTAGGAAGGCTTTATCCTGTAAAGTGATCCTAGTTTTTTATTGATGGTTTTGATCACTTGGTTGACATGTAGGTCAAATTTTAGATTATTATCTATAATGACACCTAATAGTTTAGTAGAGAGGTCAAAGATTATTCCATTATTTGCTTTTGTTGTAAAGTTAATGGCAGTAGACCTTTGTGTAGGTAAAAATAAAAGCATTTTATTTTTTTAGGATTTAGTATCAGATGTCGTTCGGAAAGCCAGTTTTCTATTGTGTTAAAGGTGGTCTGGGTAGCTAACTGTAACTCTATTGGGGTTGTGGCTGAGCAAATCAGGGTAGAGTCGTCAGCATATTGGATACAGCTGAATTTTGGGATGACAGTATTCATATCGTTGATGAAAATGAAAAATAACAGGGGCCCTAGTATAGAGCCTTGTTGGTACTCCAAGGGTGTTAGGTAGTAGGTTAGAGAGTTTATTCTGCCAAAGAACTGCCTGCTGTCTACCACTTAGGTAGGACCTAAACCATTGAAGGGCTTTAGGATCTAGACGGAGTGTTTGCATGGTGTGAATTAATAGTTGGTGGTCAACCATATTGAATGTCTTGGAGAGATCCAAGAAGAGGGCTGAAGAAATATGGTTATTGTTTCGATTATGGTGTTGGTAAAGGCTAGTAGGGCTGAGGTAGTGCTGTGGTGAGGTCTGAAGCCATGCTAGGTATCTGCCATGAGGTGGTTATGGATTAGGTGGTGCATGAACTGTCTCTGAATACATTTTTCCATAATCTTTGCAAGTGGAGAGAGTATAGCTATAGGCCTATAGTTGAAGAATTCAGTAGAGCTACCTCCTTTATGAAGTGGGATTACCTAGGATATTTTCCAGATAGTGGGAATTTTAGCTTCTAATATGGTCCAATTGATAAGTATTCATACCGGGTAGGCAATAGCATTAGCTGATTTTTGTAGGTATTCAGCAGGAAGTTGGTCAGCCGACAGTGTGGTGGGTTTTAGTTTTTTGATTAGAGTATGGATAAGTGACGTGGCGACAGGTTGAAAGCTAAATGAGCGTAGGTTTCTAGAGGTGGTACTTTCTGGGTCAAGGGAGCTAGGAGGTAGTTGGCTGGCTAGGGCTTGAATGGTATCTGTAAAGAATCGGTTAAAACTATCTGAAGCATCTTCTGGGGGTTTATCAGTAGTGGCAGCTTGGGACGGGGTAGTAGTTTGTCCAGGGTGATAGCCCCTGATG